>NC_060278.1:39206960-39359943 GCF_021613505.1 Equus quagga
ACACACTCACACTCAAGGCTCACCCTTCACACATGCTCATACACACCTTCAGCCATGCTCACACACTCTCACCCTCACACTCAGTGCTCACCCTTCACACATGCTCATACACACCCTCTTACATGCTCACACTTACCCTCACCCGTGCTCACATTAACTTACACATCCCGACACACACTCACACACTCTCACTCAGGCGCACAGGTTTGAAATTGCATGTTCAGCCTTCCAGTCAAACAGCCAACCGCTGGCCCTCAGACCCACACTGAGAACTTTTTTTATGCCGCTCAGCCTTTCCACAGAATTAACTCTGTCACGCCTTGTGGGGCACATCCTTTCCTCCCTCGGAGGAGTGACTGTGTGTGATGCTGTGTGCAGGCGGGGATGACAGCCCAGGGAGCCTGTGGCCTGGCTGCGCTGTCAGCTCTCCTGCTGTTTGGTCACACTGTTGGAAGTCCCAGAGCCAGCACACAGGGAATTCAGAAGGCCTCCCTGTAGATAAAAACAAAGTGAAAAGCAAGTTCTTTGGAAATGCACTCGGAAAATTACTTAACCATTTAGATTATGCAAATGAGCAAAGGCCTTTTTACAGGCTGGGCATGTGCTGGGAAGGCCAGCTCTCCTCATTTGCTTCCAGGGGTAGGAGCTGTAAGGACATCCTCAGAAACATGCAAAGGGCTTCAGGCCTTTCCTGAGTCTTCAGCTGAGCCTGACAGATGCGTCTGTCCCTGAAGGAGAACGTTCCAAGTCTTTACACCTGCGTGTCTTATAAAGCATCAGAGTCTTGAAATTTGCTTGGAAGTAATTATATTACTTGCTGTGTTTAATGGCTTAAATTCAGGCACATTCACACTCGCTATTCTCTGCATTCTGAACAGAAGTGATTGGCACTGAGCAAGGATGGTGCTGTCTCTTCTGTTCTTTAAGACAACTAAAAATTAATCTGCAGTTCTTGACTTTTCTCTCTTATTCCATTTAAGAGTATCTGGGCCATGGAAACATCAGGCTTAAGGTACTATATTAAAATATGCATGTTCTTACTTTAAAAAGCAGATTTTATTGATTTATTCCATAATTGTACTGTCAGTGGTGTGTAAAAAACAAACAAATTATTGCCCTAGTTACCTGGGTGGGTATATAACGAAGTGTAAAACAAAATCCGTGGCTTCTTGGTCTCACTGTTTTTTAAGGGCCATTAGAATTCTGTTCCCTTTGGTTTTTTTATATTGACTTGTTTTGTTGCCTCTTTTTAGTGAAAAACTAAAAACTAATACACGTACTAAAAAAATCAATCAGTTGAAAATGGTTCTATGTGGTTTTGAAAAGGGTAAAATTTTTATAAAGGAGTAAACCAAATTAAAATTTAAAAGCCTCAGAGAGATATTTTTAAAAAATGAATCTAGTGGTGAGTACTTTTCAGTAGAAAATTCTTTTCTGGATGAGAATATTGAAGGCCCAGATTTGTGGGGTTTGAGTTCAGGTGACATATGCTGTTTCCTTAAGAAGGGGTACCCTTCTTCTCTCTCAGAGGTATGGAAGGGTCTTTCCAGCAAGGCCTCAGCACCTTTCAGATCTCAGAGGACCCGAGTCGTTTATATGAGGTTCCAGGTGTTGCTTTGATCTGTTTAGGGGTGAGGAAACCACGCCTCAGAGAAGCAGAGGAACAGTCGTGGGCCCCACCTCTTTGGCTCAGTTTCGTCCTTTCAAAATGTGTGTTTTGCATGAGGATGATCCCATGGGAGTCTGTCTAGTTCTGACTCACTGTGACTATATAATTGTAGACATTTGATTCAAAACCTGATGTATATGAAGCATGTCACACTTTATAGTGTCCGGAAGTGTGACAAGATTTCTTTGGTGTGGACCTGGGGCACTGAGGCTGAAACTGGGTGCGTGTAATTTTGTGCTTTTACTTAAGACCCATTAATTGCTCTGCCTCTCTCCTCTCTCTTTACTGGAAAAATGATTCTTTGTAATTTCATGTTGAAAAAGCGTCATCAAGATAAATCTCAGGACAGTACCCAAGATTCTCATTAATGATTAGATTCATATCGGAGGCTGTGCTGGTGGGATGCCAGGACATTAACCTGAAAAGTCAAAGATGCGTTCTGTTATCCGACGGCTTTGACCTCCTCAGACATTCGAGTTTAGAAAATGAGGCTTTGCCTACACAGAGCCAAAAATCACTTCAAAAGACTTTGTTTCATCAAAGATAAAAGTGATTCAGCCAGCTTAAAATCCCTTCAGATAAAGCTGGGGTGCAGAGAAAAAGAGAGATCGATGTCTAGGCGTTGCAGAAACACAGCTCAAGATTCACCTAGCCTTTCGGTTTTGCAAAAAAAAAATGCGTTAAACCAGTCGGTTGCTGCTTTTAGAGGAATGTACTTCAGGTATTCCGTAAATCATTTTCAGAACTTTCGTTTCTAAGCGCCGAATTGCTCCCCAGCCACTTTTCTGATTTCGTTGGCACATACCTGTTAAATGCAGCTGCAGATTAGATTAGTTCTGCGTAGTTTATTTATATTTCTAGGAGCATTGATAACATTGTTCAGGCTTATTTTATTTTGTCAGGTTTCAACTTAGTTATCTAAAGGTATAATTTTAAAGTATTTAATGGAAAGAAATTTATATCTTGGAAGAAAAAACTTTGTAGACTTCGGTTAATCAGCAGGTGACTCAGAATTAACTCAGGATTCTTCTAAGTCCTGTGTGGTCACACCTTCCATGCAGACGGCTCTAAGGGTTTGGAGAGGAGATGAGACCTTGGCCTTGTAGGTTATACACCTTGTGCCCTCAAATCTGTGACAAGTATGCTTTGAAGTGACTTTTTCCTGACCAGGTAGAATTGGTCCTGTGAACGAGGTATTGTTTGTGACTCAGGGGAGCTCTTGTTTACGAAATCACACCAAACCCAACTGTGCACTCCTTGGTATTATGAAAAGTCCGTTAGAGTGGCAACTGCCCTTTTCTCGTCTGGATATTTGGGATTTACTATGGCCAGTTCCTCCAAGACTCTGTGCCCTTGCTGTGACTGCGTGCTATTAACCTTGTGAGCTGAGGATGGTGGTGATACAAGTGGTCTCAACAACATGCAGCAGAAACAACCAGCGCTGGAGCTTTCCCTCAGACCCGTGGGTCCAGTCCGCCTGACGGTGGAGCCACCTTGGTGATCTGGAACAATCCACTGGCCTGGTCCCATGACCCTATAGTCGAACTCCACTTGCTGTAGCTCTGCCCCCAACCTTGAGCCTCACGGGGTCCTCCCAGACACCTGGTCGTTCATTTTTCCAGGGATGAGCCATAATTTAAAGACGATGCAAGTCTCCTTGGCTGAAAGACACCATAAATATATATGACCTCATTAGGATGGTAGGCCTCTGTTCTTGCTGTTAAAGAAATAACAAAAACTTCTCTATAGCTTACATAACTAACGTAATATAAACTTGGGCATGGGACAGGCTTTAGAGCTCATTTCTTCCAATATCCTCATTTTAGAAAAGAGGGAAGCAAGGCCAGAGGGTATTCAATATAGTTATAGGATCCATGTTTACATTCTGCTTTTCACTTAAAAAACTTGTTAGTGGATAAGCTCCTTACTCAGCTCGGGAGACCCACCGAGGCCTTAAACACAGTGCATGTTTTTATTTATTTTTTAAAATTTTTTCTGTTTTTCTGGTTTTTACTTTTTTTGAAGAAATTAGCCCTGAGCTAACATCTGCCGCCAATCCTCCTCTTTTTGCTGAGGAAGACTGGCCCTGAGCTAACATCCATGCGCATCTTCCTCTACTTTATATGTGGGACACCTGCCACAGCATGGCTTAATAAACGGTGTGTAGATCCGCACCCGGGATCCGAACCAGTGAACCCTGGGCCTCTTAAGTGGAGCATGAGAACTTAACCACTATGCCACTGGGCTGGCCCCTACCCCACCATGTTTTTAAAACATTGGTTAAAGGAATGGGGGAATGAATGAGAAAAAATATCTCTGTTGCATTATCTACCCATAGAAGAAATGCCTCTGAACCATCTGGAAGATGAAGAACAAAGAAAGGAAGAAAAGAATAATGAAGGCAAGCTCACTGCTGATTCCTGTGACTCGCTGTGGTGGGGGAAGGAGCCGGGCTGAGGTGTGGGCCACCTGGGGGGACATTCCAGTCTCCATATGGCCTGTAAGCCGTCTGGAATATGGGGACAGTAAGAGTGACCTGGGGGCAGGAATTCAGTGATGCGGTGTTGATGACAGTGCCCAGCACTGCACCTGGCCCGTGGCGGAGGCTGGAGGCATGTCAGTCGAGGTGGAGCTGGGAGACATCTTGAGGGCTGGTGAGGCAGTTCTGTTTGGAAAATTCGTTGGACTCCTTGAAAGAAATGCCCTGTAGCAACTGTGGGATTTTGATCAAGTTCCACTTTCATCCTGATACAATCTTGGAAAATGATTCTGCCTCAGCCAAAAGGCTGGAAGGAAATTAATTTCTTCAGGCCAGCCCGGTGTTGTAGTGGTTAAGTTCCCACACTCTGCTTCAGCGGCCCAGGGTTTTGCTGTTTCGGATCCTGGGCATGGACCTAGCACTGCTCATCAAGCCATGCTGTGGCGGCGTCCCACATAAAAAGTAGAGGAGGGTAGGCACAGATGTTAGCCCTGGGCCAGTCTCCCTCAAAAAAAAAAAACAAAAACAAAAAGAAAGAAATGAATTTCTTAAAGAACCGTATTCACAGGCTCCCTGTGAACTTACAGACTATTGTGGAACCCCACGCGGTTTCCTGAAGTGTTTTCCCAGAACAGTGAGGATAAGGCTGGTCGTGCCTTCTCTCTCTGTGTTCTGGTGTCCTTTCCTTTTGTTAAATTGTGGGACTGGGGATACTTTCGGGCTGAGAATCAGACACACACAGGTGAACAGCCTGGTAGCAGAAGTGCACGCTGTACACAGGCCTCAAGGGGCGAGGTCAGCGAGCGCCCCTTTTTGCATTGTGTTTCTCAGGGAAGACCACCGACTCGAAGGCAGGGCCTCCAAGCTTCCTGTGACCAGGAATGACTTGTGATCCTCGCACAGGCTTTGGACTAACTTGCCTGGTGTGTTTCTCAACAATTCCATTAAGAACTCACCGCTAGAAATCTGACTTTTCCCCTCCGTCGAGCTTCACTTGGGCATTTTATTGACTTGATATCACTTAATGGAAACCCATTCAACGGAAGTTCTCTCTTCAGGCCGCTAGTCAATGCTACGTTTTTTATTTCCTGAAATTTGTACTTCTGTTTTGCTCTAAACCTGCTGATAAGTTTCATAAGTAACCAAGTAGGAGCTACAGATAGTAAGCAAGCAAAAGGAACCTCTGCGATTCAGGCTTAGGTATGATTCAGTCTGGGCGGAGGGGGAGGAGATGTTTTTATTTCCCCCATCTCTGAACAAGTCGGAAAACTTCTCACTCACCCTGCGTGGCGGTGGTTAATTTTCAACTAAAGAGATCGTCCCTCGTGAAGTTTGCTGTTATCCTGTTAATCTAGCATTTTACTTTTGTGGTGAGATTCTGGGTGGAAAGAGAAAATGAAATGATACAGCATCTCCAGCGAAGGCATTGAGATTATTTCCGTTGACCTGGTGACTAAGATTAGGGTTTGCCTAACCCAGACTGATAATATGTGTTGATGATGCAGGGTAAGGCCCCGTCCTTGGCCAAGTAGAACTCTTCTGAAAGAGTGGTCCATTTGCTCACCTTGATCAAGTCGGTCTTGATGCATCGGAGGAGAGGGCCGAGGCCCTCGGCCTTTTGGGCATTGACAGCCGCTGTCTTCTTTCTTTACTGCTCTTAAAGGGTTCTCTGCATTCTGCCCCCTCCCCATCATCCGTTTAATCAGAGTGAATAAACTGATTATACTGTGTTCCAAGAAGACGCTGTCATACGTTTTATATTGCCAGCGCTTGATGTTTTCATACGCTACGGGAGTCTTCAGCCGCCGCAGGTCGGAGGCATTGGGTTCCCTGGTGACTGGCTGTCCCCCCAGCTCAGTGTGCAGTCTCTCTTGGTATGCCGCGAGTTGGTGGGCCCTGAACAATTCCAGGGGAGGTCACTGCACCCCCAGGCAGTTCCCAGCAAGTGTTTTTCCAATTTCGCTGACATTCTTTCCAGGCTCAGCTCAATTTGTTTTCTTCTTCTCTATGGCAATTGATGACGGGAGTCATAAAACGTATAATTCAGCAGGATCTCCAAGTGCTCCTTCCACAATTGTATAGGAGCTGCTGTTTGTCTAATCCTCTGCTATGCGTGGGTGTGTGATATTTTCTTTTTTGCAAATTAGCTATCTGAAGAGTAGATTTAATAAAATAAACCTCTTAACTATGGGGAAAGGATACTGGCTGGGGTATGGAGAGGAATTTGGGAGTATCACTTCTGTAATCCTTATCTAACCTGGATCTATTAGCAGGAAACTGAAAAGGCCTGTGTATGACAATGAGATAAACAGTTTAATCTCTTAACAATGTCAAGTGGAAAATCCAACCGCAGCCAATAGCTTAAGAAACAGCCAGGAGGTTTTGTCAGGACAGCAGATCCTGAGACCCAGATTGCTGAGCCAAGGGGAGGATAAGTGGTTGCTGTGTGTTAAAGCTGGGAGGTTAGGAAGATGCTGTTAGGGTTTGAGAAACTACTGCAAAATGCTTACAGATACAAAATTTGCTAATGTAGGGGACATTTGGAATGCGTTATAATTGATATTTTAGTGTATATGAGGTCACTGCAGCCTTTTCCTCCTTTTTACCATCATCATCGTCATCACATTAAGTACTCATTAGTATTGAGCATCTTGCTAATTCCAAGTAATTTAGGAGACTCAGGGCCTTCTGTGAGAACTTCACTGGGCGTGCTCCTGCAGCACAGTGTGCTGGAAAGACTAGTGCCTCTCAGATTCGGCACTTGCCCCATTAGGGCTTTGGTATCCTCATCTGTAAAATGGGTCTCTTGATAAAGTCTCCCTACTTCGTGTGGTGTTTGTGAGTCTCAAATGAGATAGCATTTGCAGAGTCATTTTGAGAGAGTGAGTATTCTTTCCTGCCTAAATTAGTTTTAATTATGAGTATTGATGATGTTGCTTTTAAAGCTTTCCAGAAAGAGGATGGACAAGGGCAAGCAATGTGTTAGTGCAAGATAGTCCCACCTCTGTGTTGCTGGAAGAGCAGTTGCTAAGGACTATGTTGAAAACAATCTATGTCCACAGCAGAGCCAATTCTGACATGGATGTTGCCATGTGGGCCGGGGAGCGGGGCTGTGCAGACATTCTGGATTACGTCCTCGTTCCACTTTAGCTGCTCGTATAACCTCTTCCTGCCTGAGTGACCATCTCGGCCAGTGTGGGCTTCATTGAAGCTTCCTACCCCTCCGGTTGTCTAAATCGTAGGTGGAGGTGCAGATGTGATGCATGTGGGGCAAGGCTGGCATGAGCGAGCAAGGGGCCACTGAACAGGAGCCTGATGTTCCCGGAACGGGGCTGTTGGCGCCTGAATAATTGAAAGGAGACTGCACTCCATCGAGTGTTTGAGGATACTTAATGGGAACACTGATTCTTCCAATACCACATAGTGGTTTTCTCTTCTGTGTCCTGGAAAATGAAAGAGAGGGATTCAGGAGACTCTTCAGTTTTCAAAGCAGACATTACATTCAGCAGGTGTGTACTAGCACTTCCTAAGGATGGCCGGGCCCAGGACTAGATCCGGAAGCCTGTGCACGGAGCTGGACCTCCCTTCTGGGGGCCGCCCCTGTGGAGAAGTAGATGTTGCACCCAGTGGCTGTCCAAACAGCAGGCATTTATCTACCACGTCTGTCTGCAGATACCTGTGCTGCAGCGAATGGCTTCGTCGATGCCAGCCCTGTCCTTGGGGAGCTGCCCTCCACGGCAAAGCTGATGCCAACAGACATACTTGAGATTTTCGGAACTCAGGAACAAGCTGTGTAGCCATTAAACAAGCACATTCATTAGATATGGGTTAATAAATAATGAGTTGGTGTTGGCATGTGAAATGCAGGAGGCTTCCATGCGTGCTGTGGGACAGGGAGCAGAGGAATTGAATTTGGGCAGCAGCCGCGGGCGAAGCAGTCTGGGTAAAGGCCTTGAGGGGTCTGCTGGCTCTGTTAGAAGTGGTCAAGCAGAGGGACTGTTCTGGATCCAAAAGCTCTGGGAGGTTGGAAAGAGAGACGGCAACGCCCTCTCCCTGCAGCCTTATTAAAGCCCTACGTTGAACTCCACCCAGACTGGCACTCAGCTGATAAAAGATGCAATACCTGGACAGCAGTGCTGGAAATGTGCTCTTGTGAGGCTGAAATGGGGCCTCAGGCAGCCCCCACCCCAACTGACCAGAGGGACGTGGTCAGGGACACTCGGGAGGGACTTCTGCTCAGTGAGCGTTTGCTGAGCCGGAACCTGTGCAGGGCCGTGGCGGGCGGGCAGCCGGGGGTACATCGTACTGTGCAGGTGGAGAACCCCAGCATGGGGTCGGACCAGCCCGGGGGTGAGTCTGAGCTCTGCCTCTTTCTGACTGTGACCCTGGAGCAACGACTTACCTCTCTGTCCCTCAGTTTGGACATCTGTACAGTGGGACTGCTAATACCCATCTTAAGGTGGTGAGTGCCTAGTACAACGACCGGACAGGCTAAATGCTCCATAAACCACAGCTGCACGGGCTGTAGGGGAGCTGTGCGTCTGTCCTTCCTCAGCATCTGATGCTGCGCCTGCAGCTCACACATTCTCTTTGTTTAGGTGAACGGGAAGCGGGATGCCCGAGGGGGTTTTGCTTGCTGGTGCCCTTCTCCTCCTCAAAGGAAAAGTGGGGTCTGGGGGCTTTGACACTGAGGTTTGTAGGCGGTACATGCTGGAGGAGGATGGCTCCGATGAGCAAAGAAGTCAGATGGTTGGCTGGAGCAGAGGTGGGGGATCGGGCCGGCCAGAACCTGAATTCACACCCTCACTCTGGATGTCACCTTGGCAGGGACTTGACTTCTCTGAGCCTCAGTTTCTTGTCTCTAATGTGAGAATAATGACCCTCTCTCACAGGCTGTTGTAAAGCTGAGATGAGATCAGGCGGCTCAAGTTCCTGGCACAGCACAGGTGTGGGGAGAGGTGACCCGGCTTCCGGCCCCTCCTCTCCAGTTGTCACACTAACCTGCCTTCACCAAGTGGCCCCAGTCACCTCCTCCCAAGTGCAGCTCGTTGTCGAGGATGATGACAAAATAGGCAGCAGGGTTTCTTTTTCCAAGGAGGTTTCTCGGTTGCCAGATAGGCCTTGCTGTGTTACCAGGGCCTGAGAATTCGAAGTTTGAAAACAATCCACTGTATTCAGCTGCTGGCAAGGGGTGTCAGGTTACTCCCCCCGGGACCAGCCTCTCCATTCTGTTTGGGAGGTGGACACCGGCTGAGGTCATCCAGGCACGGAATGCCCAGCGTTTGGGGTTATGGAGGGCTCCATTCCTCCTCTCCCCTCCTCGTGCTCCTCTGCTTTCTAGGTGCATCTTTAGAGTCACTATAGCTCATAGGAGAGAAGATGAAATATATATATATATATATATATATATGTAAAAAACACCGCTGCTTTGGATAACCGTGGCTTCTCGCCAGGGAGGCCTCCGGACATGTGTGTGATTTAATCAGCCTCCATTGCTCCCCTGTGTCATATCTGGTGGCAGGCTGGGCACAAGCTTATTAAAATAGTATCTTTCGGGGCTGGCCTCATGGCTTAGTAGTTAAGTTCACTGTGCTCTGCTTCAGCAACCCGGGTTCATGGGTTGGGATCCCAGGCTCGGATCTATACCACTCATCAGCCATACTATAGTGGCAACCCCTGTACAAAATAGAGGATGACTGGCAGAGATGTTGGCTCAGGGCTAATCTCCCTCAAGCAAAAAAAGAGGAAGATTGGCAACAGATGTTAGCTCAGGGCAAATCTCCCTCAAGCAAAAAAAGAGGAAGATTGGCAACAGATGTTAGCTCAGGGCAAATCTTCCTCAGCAAACAAAATAAAACAAAACAAAAAACCAAACCAGGATCTTTCTTAGATTAAAGAGATGGTTTCTTTCACATAGCCCCAACCGAGGCCTTGAGGACCAGCTTGGGAGGCTCTGCAGCCCGCTTTGCACCACCCCTATCTCCTCCCTGAATTGAGCAAAGGAGAGCCAGCCCAGCCCTTCCTGAGTCACAGGCTGCTTGCTCTTTGCCGTTGTCCTGACTGAGCTCTCTTGGGCCCAGGTGGGCCTGCTGGACTGGTCCTCAGGGCTGAGATGGTGGATGGTGGTGGGGAGGGAAAACCCAGTCAGGTGGCTGACCCTGGGCAAACCAGCTCACTCCAGAGTCCCAGGAAGGCCCTGGGAACCTGTGCGGACGCAGGCGGGAGCTGGGCTGTGTGGAGGCAAGTCCTGCCAGAGCAGCACAGACTGTTCCTCAGCCAGACATCACCACAGCCTTGGGCACCCCTCCTGCCAGACCCGAGCTTCTGCTTTGCTGCACATTTGACGTGTGATGTGGAAATCCCTCTTTCCTTCTTGGCTGTAATATGGAGTGGGCAGCCTGCGGTGTTAACCCATGGGGTTTGCATCTTTCCTACTTGCCTCGGGTCCACGCGGGCCTTCACGCCCCAAGAAGGCTATTAGGCATCAGGCAGAGTTTGTGGGCTCTGAACCTTCGGCTCTATCACATGCTATTTGTGGCTACGTGCCCTCTGGAGAGGTGGGTCTCAGGCCTGGCCTGCACTCCCATCTACCCCAGGCCCCAGTGTCCTTCTGCCTTTGCAGGGATGAAGGGGCTGGTGTCTGGGAGCAATGAAACCACGAAAAGAACTTGTTAGTATGTGGCAGCCTTGACCTCAGAGGCGGTCTGAATGGTGAGTGTGCTGGACAGTAACTCCCTTATTGCCCCAACCTGGAAATATACACAGGACGGTAATTAATTTCGATTCCAGGCTAAAGCCATATGGAGCAGCGTCTGGGATGCTGTTTACATTGCGGTATCACACTGTACATTAAAAATCAGCCTGCTCCCTCCGGGGAGCCACCTCCCGCCTCCCTGCAGGCTGCTGATTCACACCGAGGAGCTGATCAAAGTCCGGCAGGTCCAGGGGCTCTTCCTGGCTTCCTCTCTTTGGCATTCTGGACTGGCCTAGATTTTCTGGTCTGTCACCTAAGGGTCAATGGGGGTCAGCCTGGAGGGAAGTGCCCTGAATGTCCCAGGTGGCCTGTTGCTGGCCATCATTAGCCTGGCCTCCGACTGTGGTTTGCAGACATGTCACACTGACTCTGGAAAGAATATTTCAAGAACTTCAGAAAATAGTTCAGTATGACCCCATGCCCAGGTACTGTAAAAGAGAATGTGAGTCCTGAAGAGAGGTTTCAAAAAGTCGGTTGCACAAAGGAGAGGAGGGAGGGGATCTGGCTCATCCATATTTTTCTTATGAAAGTCACTGGGACTTATGATGTTACCAAAAACATTCATATGCATTACCTGGTATGGCTGTTAAAAATGCTGAGCAGCCTTAGGCTGCACAATAATAATAAAATAACAGCAGCTATGATCTCTGAAGTATCTGTTATGTGCCAGGCACGTTCCATAAATTACTTCATTTAATTTTTGCAAGGGATATGTTATTTTCCTCCTTTTGCAGCGAGCAGACTGAGGATCAGACAGATGAGGTTGCCAGTCCCAGGAGCACAGCTGGGCAGTGGCGCCTGTTGACCCCCTGCCCCTTCTGTCGTCTGTCACTGGGAGAGCAGAGGAAAGTGGTGGAGCTCTGTGCAGAGGAGGTGCTGAGCTGAGTTCTGGGCCTGTGCTTTAGCAGGATGGGGATGAACTGTGTGGAGTGCAGAGGAAGATGGGTGGGCTGACGAGGGGTCTGAAGCACAGGCCTTGGAGATGGCGAGGGGATTAGGGTTGGTGTTGCCTTGGACATATTACATCTGGTGGGCCAGAGCGTTGTCTTCATGTAGTTGCCCCGAAGTAGCATTTGAGTCTGGTTTAAGATCAATTTTCCATTCACAGAGGTGAAACCAAGAGAGGATTCTTTCCCTTCTAAATGAATAGGCTTTTGTACAAAAACACAGACTCAGTAGATGGAACGGCAGCAAACATGAGCTCCTGGAGCTGCCTTGAAGCACCCCCCTCACCCCGGGCCTGGTGGGGAGGAAAGTGGAGAACCTGCAAGTACAGTAAGAGTTAAAGCTCCTCGCTGCTGCCCACAGAGCTGGCCCGTGAGCCCCAACAGCTGGGAGAGGGGGCACATCCAGCCATTTGTTCCGCAGTCCGGGGCCCTGGGGACTCAGTCTGCCGCCTCCTCCAGGGAGCGGGAGGACCGCGCGTGCTGTGTGCAGGACAAGGGGGTCTGGCAGGTACAGAGCACAGATCTGGACATGTCTGGTGTCCTCAGGCCACCCGGATAGAGTGTCACAGCCCTCTTCATTTCACGGGGCTGACTGGATACGGTGATACGGTGCAGCTCCCGTTCTAAATGACACAGATAAAACCTGTCGTGAGTTCATATTTCAAACATTCTGTTAGCGCCTAAAATGGAACTGAGTGCATGGAGTTGCAGAGCTGCATTGTCTGCATGCAGACTTCAGGTGAATTAGGAGACACTGGAGGAACAAAGGGAGAAAGTCCATTCCACAGGCGTAGTGGATGGGCGGCCCCAGCAGACGCTTGGCTCGGGGTTCCTGACCTACAAGAAGAGACTCGCTCTGCGTCGCTTGAGCGGGCAGAGCTGAACTGGAGGGCGTGAACTCCCAGGGTGCCGCAGCGCCTCCTCAGAGCCAGCACAGCAGTGTTACCACATGAAGGTGGCGTCTGTGGGAGCACCGTGAAGGTGCCATGTGGGGTGGTGAGTGGCCTGCCACGAGGGGAAATCAGAGGAGTGGAGGACCGCCATGCTTTCAGGCATGCCTTAGTGGGAAGTGGGTTACTCATCTTGGGTTTTGCCTTCATCTGAGATTCTGATCGAACTCTGACATTTAGGAGGGGACATCTGTGTTGTGTCCAGTGTCCGGCTATTACAAATAAAGCTGCCGTGAAGATTCATTCATGTACAGGTCTCTGTGTGACCATAAGCTTCCATTTCTCTGTGCTGAATGTTAGGAGTGCAATTGCTGGGTCATGGGGCAGTTATGTATTTATCTCATTTTTTAAGCAACTGCTGGACGGTTTTCCAGAGTGACCGCGCCGGTGCACATTCCCACCAGCACATTCCCACCA
Organism: Equus quagga; assembly: GCF_021613505.1. Classification (NCBI taxonomy): domain Eukaryota; kingdom Metazoa; phylum Chordata; class Mammalia; order Perissodactyla; family Equidae; genus Equus; species Equus quagga. Next base: position 39,220,177 of record NC_060278.1, read on the forward strand.
GCAGCGAAGGAGTGGTCCCACACCTCCGTGTCCTCGCCGGCACGTGGTGGGGTACTGGTTTTTATTTTAGCTGCCCTGATAGCTCTGCAGGGCTGTGTCCTTGCGGTTTTAATTTGTTTTTCCCTAATGGTGTTGAACATCTTTTCATGTGCTTAGTGCCATCTGTATATCCTCTTTGGTGAAATGATCTGGCTTAATCAAAAAACAATTCCACAGAGGTGCTGGGAAAAAACACGGGCAGGGTTTTGGGCGTTCGTCCCCCACACTGCCTTCCAGTGTGAGTTCGATTCTGGGGCTTCAGGTGAGGGTGCTCCGTCATCTCTGAGGCCCCTTCCTGCCCAACCTTCTCTGACTCCAGAATAGAGCCGTGACCCAGAGCAGCCCCCCTCGGCGGGAAGGCGGTGTGGGCCGGGCCCACACACCATCCCCTCCCCGCTCTGTCTCCGCAGGATCCCACTGGGGCTGACTCACAGGTGCTATATTTAAGGAACGTTGTCTATTGATTGTTGGGCCTGGAAATAAAAACAAAGGAACAAATACAGAGTGTCTCCTGGCCACCTTCCTTGGCCTCCCACTGGTCCTCCCTGAGGACTGTGGCCGAGGAGCAGTCCCCTCTGTGAGGTCCCCATCCAGCGACTGACCCTTCCCTTTGTTTCTTCAGCTGGGCGTGTGCTTTGGGTTGAGTTTTGCAACAAAAGTCCCAGAAATGTTCCCCTTTTTATGTTAATCAAACAAAAAAGAAAAAGTGTGGGTATAATTTAAAACGGCTAGGAGCAGGGGTGGCCGAAGTAATTGTTCTCTTTAAAACCAGCAGTGAAGTGCGCCCTGTCTAGGCTTGGCGGTATTGCCGTATTGTCGAGTTTTTGTCTCTGGCTCCTGTCTGGGGCTGGGGTAGGGTAGGGTGGGGGGTTGGTCAGCAGGAAGCAGCAGGAACTGGTCTTGAGTGCGACTGGGATTGCTCCCAGTTTGAGGACCTGCTAGAGGGTTTGGTCTTCACTGGGACGCAGGGTAGAAGCCCTCTACTTAAGAACGTATTTATTTTGGTTTTTCTGCCCAATGATGTATATGGCGCTTCACAGGATGAATAAGCATCCTCAGTCTTCATCTCAGCGAGTCACAGGACGTGAAAAGACAGGGTTGTTTCTTCCTTGGTATAACAAAAAGTATAATATTTGCAAAAAATCCTTTTTGTGCAAACAATCTATCACAAAGAAGGAATTGTTTTCTGTGTGGGCTTAGAGGATTTTTTGGAAAATGAGCAGAGGATTTTTACATGCGTCCCCTGAGCCCGGGGAGTGGAGAGAGTCTCAAGAAGGCTTTCCACACAGTCCCTGTGGCCCATTAGAATATTCCAGCACATTTCAGTCGTCATTTAATTGGGCCCAAGACCAAAGATGTAGCTGAATCACATGACGGTCTGGTTCAGAATATTTTTCTGGTACTTTTTGAAAACCTAGGTTTGATTGTGGGTTGAACTTGTTCAATAGAGTTAAGAAAACAAAAACCTCTTGTTACATTCCTAGTTCAAATTAAAATTTGATACTTGTGCTTGGCTTGAGGTAGAATAAAACATATCATGGCTGTTGGTGAGTAGTTCATTGCGATCGGTCTCTTCTCCAGATAGCATCACTGTGATAAAATTTATTTTCCATGAACTTGCGTCCTTCCAGGATGGAGTGTGTGTTGATCTCGTTTCTTAAATATTCTGTTGACTGAAGAGTTACTATACTTGCATTCGTACTTTGCAGTGAGCAGAAGTAATAAAGTATTTTACCTTCAAACCAGCAGAGGTTTGGCTAAATGCACAGACTTTGTCTCTTGGGACCAAGCAGAGGATTTGAACTATTTGCAACTAGCTAGCTTTCAGGAAAAGGTGAACTCTTCATTCATACAGTCCACAAACATCTATTGTGTGCTGACTGCATCAAAGTCACGCTGGCAGGTAGGGATCTGTATATAAGTGCCTACCTTCTAGGAATTTTCAGTTCACTAGAGGAGGCAGATTGCAATACCTAGCATCTATTATGTGTTTATTATGTGCTAGGCATTGAATGAGGCGTTAAGTGACATACCTGCAATTAGAGGATAGAAGAATCAGGATATGAATCCAGGCATTCTCACTCTAGAATAGGGTTTCTCAGCTTTGGCACTATTGACATTTGGGGCCAGATGACTTTTTGGTTCGGGGGGCTGTTCTGTGCTCTGTAGGATGTTTAGCAGCATCCCTGACCAGTAGCACCTCCCTCCAGTTGCCTTCAGCCATTGCCAAATGTCCCCTGAGAGGCAATCGCCCTGGTTGGAAACCACTGCTCTAGAGCTTGTCCTAGTAACCATTGCTCTATCCTGCCTCCCAGCTAGCAAGTGCTGGAGTACAGCGTCCGTGTGAGTGGTGAGCGCCTCCAGGGGCCTGCTGGAAGCAGAGGACAGTGCCACACTATCTGGGATTGTCGGGAAGAGAAGTCTCAGAGATGGTGCTGTTTGAGTTGAATTTTGAAGGAATTCACCCAGGCAGAAAAAGGGAAGGCTACTCGGAGTAGAAGGATGCGCATGCACAAAAGCATGAGAAGAAAAGGCAGGTGTGAGGGACGACAGGGAAATGGCTGTGGGCCCTTCACTCCCCTCTCTATTGCTGTTGTCTTGTTTCTTCCTGTCAAGCAGCAAGCCGGGTTCACAGCAGCTGTGTCATTTTTACTTTCTCTCAAAGGTGGTGTATTCGTCAGGATGGGCTAGGTTATGTTGCAGTGACAAACAGCCCCACAGTCAAGCCTGAAAACAGCACAGGTTTATTTCTTGCCCATGCTGCATACCCTGATCTGGGTGAGCCATGGGCCCTGCTACATGTTGTCCTCCCTCTCTGACCCTGGCTGATGGCGCAGCCACTGTCTGGAGCATTGCTGGTCACCGTCACCACGGCAGAGGGAACAAGAATACAGGGAATCAAATACTGGCTCGGAAAAGCTTCAGCCCAGAGAAGTAGTGCATATCACTTCTGTGCATAATTAACTGCCCAAGCAAGTCTCAGGTCCTCACCTAACTCGGGGGGTGGGGGGTGTTGGGCAGAGCAGTTGCGTCCTACCATGTGCCCAGGAGAAGAACTGAAATATTAGGGGACAGCACTGATGTCATGTCTGTCCCCACAGATGTCAGAGGCCCATCCAGGGGTGTGCAAGCTTGGTCAGCTGGACATCAATCTGGGCCTCCTAGCTTGGTTTTAAAGAATGGGCTGTTGCCAAACTCAGTGAGAAACTGGTGAGCAAAGAGAGAAAATTAGGCTATCAAGATTCCAAAAAATTTTAATTCTCTGAATAAGTCGAAGAGGTCCTTATGGTTTAGGACCAGGTCAGGGGCCCTCATTTTTAGAGTTAGGATGTTGAGAGTGGGAGGGGGGGTACCACCCAAGTAAATGTGGATGCGGTAGATTGTTCCATTGAGGTGGGAGGAATTGTTCCAGACGCTGGTAGTTATCTGAACACCCAGGACGTGTTCTCTGACTGTTACTTTAGTATCAGAACAGCCCTAAAGCCCAAGCCAAGTGTCAGGCAGCAAGTTGGTGTCCTTTGTGAACTCTAAATTTCTGGGGCCATTCTGAGATAGAAGAAAGTGCCAGATTCGAGCAGCAGCAACTGAGGACTTTCGGGATGGTTCTAGACAGCCTCCACAAATTCCTTATAAACCGAGGAGCATTTTCCCTGATAGAAGCTCCTTCAGACCGCGGCTCTGTCCCCGGCCCTGGGGTGAGGAGATAGAGACAGGGCCTGGCTGCAGTGGATCTAAAACGGGATAAAACCGGAAACCTGTGGGGAGGATGTAGTCCTTGTCACCCCTCGACAGAGCGGGCACAGAGGCCTTAGAAAAATAGAAATAAAAATAGCAGTCGTTGGCCACTTCCCTCCCCACCAAGTGCTCTCTCCAAACCTGGTTTCCACTCTATTTCTGAAACGTTTCTCATTGTGGTGCGTAGGGAGCCAGGGCAAGTCAGGCGGACAGAAATGGGGGCGTGGGGGGGACACAGAATTAGTAACAGTCTAGGAACTTGGAGGTAGGGGCATTCCAGAGACAAAGAGCCCGAAGCGGCCAGCTAGGTCTCCTCACCTCCAGGGTCTTGCTGCAGTGTGTGTGTGTGTGTGTGTGTGTGTACAGGGTTTGTATACGTGTACACGCATGTGCCTCCAGGGGAGGCCGCAATGGAAGGGGGTGCAGATGGTGAGCGTTACTGACCATCCTGTGGTTTGCTGATAGCTGACTGCACCCGGTCGCCGTGCTTCCCCCCCTCCTCTGTTGGATCCTCCAGGGAGCTCCGTGATGCACCGTGGCTCTCTGGCATTTCTCACACCCCAGCCTGCACTGTCCTTCTCACTCCCAGGGCAGCAAGGCCAACCTTGCCCTTCCAGAAGCTTCAGCAGCCTCTGCAGGACCAGATAATGTACAACTGGAAGGAGCCTTAGAATTCGTGGGCCTGAACAGACAGGTGGGCCTGAAGGCCCCAGGCTGCTGAGTGCAAGGCCGGGGCAAGGCCAGCTCCCCCTCCTCCCAGTCCAGTGCTCACTCCACCCTGTCCTTCCACATCTTGGTTTTCTCAGCCATAAAAGGGGCATGTCGCATTCAGCTGAGCAGAAGGTGCCTGCAGGTGTACCAGCTCTGGGAATCCATTTCGTTGAAGGAGGCCTACAGCAGTGGTCCTTGTAGCTCAGTTCTCTCCGCCTTCTTTCTCCATTGCCCACTTAGTGTGGGGAGGCTGTCAGCACTTGCTCACCCATCATTCATCCTGGGACTGGGACTGTGCCCACAGTGACCGGGAGGCCAGGGGTACCCAGACGGCTGTGGACCTCACAAGGGCCCGACGGTTCCCAGCAAAGGCTCTGGCCATTGGGGCCGGAGGAGGAGAAGGGCTCTGGAGGGGCTGCTTCCACGAGAGCCTTGCCCACCCCTGGGGGCGGTCGGAAGGTGTTTAACCCCGCTCTCACCCTGTGTTTTGAGGTCTCCAGAAGACGCAGGTGCTATATATAAAACCAAGACGACTATCTCGTTCTCACTGTTTCCACCCTGGTGGCGTGCTGTATCCCCCGCGGAGGAGGGTTCCTGGATCCCTTCCCCCGGACCCCCTAGCCAGGCCGAGGGACACTCTCTGGGAGAAACTGAGCATCCCCCAGCCCAGCCTGTGGCAGGACCCAATTGGGAAGAGAGAGGAGAAGTAAGAGTGTCTAGAAGAACGACCCACCTTACACTGGGGCGTTCCCCCTGACTGACTGGGGGACCCACGTGGCCCCTGCCTGCATTGGGCCCCCCTTTCTTTCCCTTCTTGCCTTTTAACGTGAGGTCTCTGGGTTAGGGATGGAGATGGTGCTGTGGCAGACACCCTAGTGGGTTCTGCTCAAACCTCAGAGAGACGGCGGGCAGTACTCTGGAGGGACTTCTGTTGGCACTTGTTGCCTCCGTGACCAATGAGCGGAAGTCCAGATGCGTAGGTCTCTACGCAAGCTCCGGTTCTTGCAGTTCCCGGTGTAGCTTTTCCAGTGGGACGTCACTGGCATTGTGGGTAGGCCAGCTCTCATCGTCTGGGACTGCCCAGCATGCTGAGGGTCATTTAGCAGACACCCTCTTGGGCCAGGGCAGGTACTGTTTGTGGTTCGGAACCACTGCAAGGATTTATTTACTTTGGCAAAATCTCAACAGGATATCAAGCGGAGTCAAAGGACTTTTTGGGGTCGATGGGGAGGAGGTGGGGACATTAGACTGAGAAATACCCTGTCAGTTTGGACAGGGCTGTTGGCCCAATTTTTTTTTTAAGTGATACAGTTTAATTTTTCATCCTATTTATGAGTATTGGGCACCCTCAGTTAATTGGAGGATCTTTTGTGTTTATTTCGTTTCTCTCTCTCTTCTCATTCAGTAAGTACTGTTGTCTTAGGGCTGGCTTCATGGGTGTGTGACCAGTGCTGCTGCCCCTCGCTCTGAGGGCCCCACCTTTGGAGTGTAATGCTCTGCAGTCATCGTCTTGAAATTCTTAATAATTCTGTCTTTGAGTTTGTGTTTTGTAAATGAAGTCCAATGGGACAATGGAGCATGAGCCCCCGGGGCTGGGGCCTCACCTGGCTTCCCTCTTCTCACCCCCCAGCACCTGCTGATGCCCCATCAGGGGCCTGGGTGGGGGGACGTGAGGGAGGGCCAGGGTCTGTGCCGCTGCTGTCGCAAGGAGGGGGCTTGGCAGGCATCCCTGCCCCAGGGCCACCCGCACGGAGCAGGCACCTGTGTGGGGACCAGCCTGGCGCTCACTCCTGACCCAGGTAGCAGGTTGCAGTCCCTTCAGGTGCTCCCATCCTCGGGTGGTGCTGTCGGCAGGGGAGACTCCCTGGCCCTGACCCGGAGGCTGGCGGCTGGTGGGAGGGGAACCTATAGCCCCCTTCAGTGGCCGGAGTCGTGGGGCGAGGCCCCTGGTCCCGCGTGCCTCTGCACAGGCCCAGAGACATTACATAGCAAAGAAGCCACACTCCTGCAGGTTGACAGAGAGACTGCGGAGGAAAGGTTCTATTTTACTACCCTTCGGGGCCCTTTTCCCTGCTTTTTGAACAGGAGGTGCTGTGTTTTCACTTTGTGCCAAGCCCCGCAGACGAGGTGGCAGGCCCTGCTGACCTCGTTCTTACCCGCAATTTCTGTGCGGTGTCCCTTCTCCTTTCCAGAAAGGAAAAAGACAAGCAATTGAGAGGGTTCACCGTGAACATGGGAGAGTCCACGTGTTTTCTCCCTTCTGTTCTTTCGAAGGGCGCGGTCTCCAGCCACCGCATCCCAAACTCCTTTTCCAGTGATTCCTGTTGGCCCAGCACCTTCTACAGGAGGCAGCCAACCAGGGGAGAGAGGGGCCGGGGAAGGGGATTCCATCTGTCTGTTGCTGGGCCTTGGCTGAAACTTTTTGGCCAGTGCGTCGAGAATCTTCCTGAGTCAGTGAGCTGTTTCTTCACAGGCACTTACTAGGAACTAGTTCTGGGCTAGTGCTGGCCCTGGGCAGGACACGGTAGGGATCCTAGACAGAACCATAAAGCCAGGTTCCAGGAAATGAGGCTCTGCTCTCCTCGGCAAGCTTTATTAAGGGACTGTCTGTGAGCAGGTAGATAGTCCCACATCAAGCAAGTTAAACAGAACTTGTCCTTGGCCCGGGGGGACTATGCTGTAAGACATGGCCTGCTGGAGAAAGACTGTGAGCCCAACGTGACCCCAGCAAAGGTGAGTCTACAGAGAGTGGACAGGCGAGGGCTAGGCTTGTCAGCAGTCATGGAGTTTTGTATTTAGAGAGTAGGGTCAGGGAAATATCATTCCTTTGCTTCATCTAAGAAGTTCTTGTAGGGGGAAGTTGGACGTCAGGAGCCACTGTGCACGTCCCCGCCCCCCCCCCCCCCCCCCCCCCCCGCCCCCGCACCAGCCTCCCACCACAGCCTGCTGCATAGTTTCCAAACTCTCGGGACCACAGGGACGCCTGCCCCCACTCTGGCATTTTAAGCGTCAGCCACTTCTTGTCTGTTACTATAAAATGCTCATCAGATCTTCCTAGACTCAATGGAGACCTCATGAGGCCAGACCCTGGCCACCCTCCGACCTCTGGCCCAGACACACCCAGGGCAGCCCAAACGACGAGGGGGCAGGGAGGCCATCTCCATGTCCAGTGTGCACGCAGAGGGCTTTGTCCCTAGTCTGGTGCCTGGCAGAGAAGGGAGACAGCTGGAGCAGCGGCACAGAAGCTTCACATATGGGACACGCTTATACTAAAAAGTTATTTGTTGTTATCTGAAATTCAGACTCACCTGGGTGTCTTGCACTTTTTCTGGCAGCCCTACTCCAGAGGGCAGTTTTGTCACAGCCTTTGGGAAATGTGTGACTCCAGAAATGAGAGAGCTGGAGGCCAGGAGGCCTGTGGAGGTCACCTATTAAAGGGCCAGACGTCTGGGCTCTGCTGCCCAGTGCTGTCACCTGCTCGCTGTGCCATCTGGAGTTGTCCTTGGCCCGGGTAGCGCTGTTCTGTACAATGGGCATGGAAATGCCAGTGCTGTTTCTTCTTCCACCTCCGCTAGGCGCTCTCCCAGGATGGGATACAATGAGGAGTCTTGGCAGAATCCATAAGGCCTGGGGGCCGGACAGGCCTGCCAGGCCTCCATCACAGGCTGTGCGGGCTCCCTGGCTCTTTAGTTAAGACGCCCTCAGCCGCGGCTAACAGAAAACTGCACCTCCACGGGCTTGAACAGTAAGGAGAATGGATTTTTCACCTTAATTAATTAATAAGTCTCTGCAGAGGCAGCTCCAGTTTTGGGAAATTCTTTAGTGCAGGCAAGTCAGTCAAGGAGCTGTGTCCTTTGCATCAGTCTGCCATGTCCCCACTGCATGTTGACTCATCTCTTCTCCGGGTGACAGGACGGCTGCTGCAGGTCCAAGTGTCCTGTGTGGACACTAGCATCACGTCCTGTGGAGGAAATAGAGGGGCTGGCTCTTCTTGTGTCTGAGACGTCTTTCTCAGAAGACACCTAGTGGACATCCCCAAGTCTCATTGACTAGAATATGTCACATGCTTGTACCCAGGTCAGCCTCTGGCACGGGAGTGACTTGAAAACAATGAGTATTTACTCCTAGAATAGGTCCACGGAGCACACGTTTTGCTGAGTTCCTTGAGGGGAGATGTAGACACCCAAACAATATCAGGTCCCTCAGTCTGGTCCCTCCTGCATCCTACAAGGGGTTTGCGGCACTGTTGATTTTTTTGTGTTCTTTTTGATTTCAGCATAAACTGAAACATTGCAGAGCACGATTCTAAATGATAATCACGACCAAACAAATGACTCAACTCATTCTAAGTGTACTTCAGTCTTTGATAAGCTGCATAATTATGTTGTACATAATTGTAATCTGATTGTACTAGTTTTATCTTTTCATTTTTATCATTTTAATGACATCTCACATTTCCATTTTCATGAATTGACGTAGGTCATCTGCTTGTCATTTTAAGTGAATATATAATGATAATATATTCATTTCATCAACTTGACCTAACTTTGATCAAGTCCTTATTATGTCCCAGGCACAGTTCTAAGTGTTTCCCATGGATTATTCTGCTTAATCCTCATGGCAGCACGGAGGATCCGGAAATGGACTGCAGTCTGATTCCTGAGCCTGAGCTGTGAACCACGGCATCATTTACATTGTCGTGCTTTTCCTCTAGTTGGAGTTGTTGCTACATGCAGCAACGAGCATTTTTGTAAAAATTACCCTTTCTCTTCTCCATTTAGTTACTTCCTTGGGAAATGTTCCTCTCAGTGGCATTGTTGGTCAAAACCCAAGAAGAATGTGTAGCTGTGTCATCTTCCCATCTTACTCTCTGGAAAGACTGAACCAATTACCGTCATCCGCAAAGTCTAACTGCTCCGTTTTCTCTACCACCATTGGGTTTTCTTTGTCTAATTGTCATTAAAGTTTTAGTATAGTAGTTCTTTAGTTTTCCAGTGGGACTCTGCATGTTTCCTCGCGATGATGCCTTTAAATACTCCTGTGTAATTGCCTGCTTATCCCCATTGCGCAGCCGTGGAACTGAACTGTGGTAATGATGGCACTTGTTTCTAGAATTTTTATATAGTAAGCGATCTGTTCTTACAAATATTTTTCTATTCTGTGGTTTTCTCTTAGAAATCATACTTTATTTTGCAACAGTGTTTTCATTCTGACTTATTCTAGTACATTGGTTTTTTCCCCTTGTGAAATTGTTCTTAATTGCCCTGCTCTGGAAATAGGGACCACCTGGTACTTGAGGGCAATGGTTTTTATTCATTTTTCTTATGCGGCCAGCCTTTGTGATGGGTCCTTAGGGGACTGAACTGTGCCTCACCCTATGAAGACTGAGTTTTTTGAAAACCCCTAAGGAAGCAGTTCAGCTAAGAGCTGGTGCCTGGGTACTAGCTAGCTGGCCACGGGCCATATCCAGCCACCCCTAGTCCCCCGGCCATCTGTACACTTTGGCAAGAGTGGCAACTGACACACCCAGGCGCAGAACGCCAGACAGAGTGGCGGCTGAAGACTTCACGGGATCCTTGTAATTAGAAGGGGAGAAGGAGGGCTGTTAGCTCATGTGGCGTCCTCCACCTCCTCCCACCGGCCCTGACCAGCTTTAGAAGGTGACATATAATTTGCTGTGTCACCTGGAGCACTCAATTGAGGTTCCTGGGGTTTATCTGTGAAATCCAAGACCTGGACCAGATCAGTGGTTTTTAGCCCCCTTTTGGGTCTTGTGCCATTTCCGAAAGTGGGTGACAGTGGCCAGGAGCACCCTCTCCGTGGATGAGGACAATGCACATTTCACAAACCATTTTGCATGCTCTTTCGGGACATTTATGGCTAGAAGCCCACCTCAACTCCAGTCCACAGTCTGCAGGCTTAGAACCCAAAGTCGTCTTGGTGGTCTCTGAGGTCTTTTCAGCTCAGAAAGCCCACATTCTAGAAGGTTTCTGCTCAAGGAACCTAGGGATAGAAGTGGGCAAAAGAACTGCTTTTCCTTCCATGGAGGAAACAACTGTCCAGCCCAGGGGGCTTCCCTACTAGATACTTTTGTTTTTTATTATTTGTTATTTTTCAGGGTTGAGGTCAGCTTTGTGATTCCATGTTCTTGCCCTTCATCTTATTCTTTTAAACGTTTGTACTGAAACTACTGAAATCTTTCAGGTTTGTGGGGCGCAGATGGGTTCCGAAGGCTTTTTGACCTTCACATCCCAGGAAGGGATGGGGGAACAGCTGTCCAGATGCAGCCTTTGCCTGCTGACTCTTAGCCTGTAGCAGCTCAGAACAAGAGAGAAAGGGCTGGTGGGGTTGATGTTTTTGTGAGCAAATGGGTGTTCGGGAGTGGAAGAGAGGGAGAAAAATTTCTTCTTGATCAGTGCTTTCCCAGCACCTCTGGGCTTGCTTGGATGAGGCTTTGCTTCAGTTCCCAGGGATTTTTGAATCCCTCAAATGACCTGCTTGAGACAGAGTTGTAAGGAATGACTCGAGCCTCAAAGATCTGCTCTCAGGGATCAGGAGAAAACTCCCAGTGTAATCTGATATTAGCTGGAGGGGAGATGCCCACAGCCTGGGGCCAGCTCAGCCTCCTGGAACGGACGGAGGCAGCCACAGAGACACGTGTTTCTGCTCAGCGGTTGAAACTGTGTGTGCATGTACGTGTGCGCAGGTCCTTCCATTGACAGGACTCGGGACAGGAGGGGCGCATCAGAATCGTCAACCCGGATTTTATGTTTCTGGAAATCCCTTTCCCTCCCTCTCGCCACCAGAATGTTTCTGTAAAATGTGGGGCGAGTGACAAAGGAATTAGCTCCTAAACATTTTATGAAATTTTAGGATGCTTTTGCTGGGGGGAGGGTGACCTGAGCCTGGGGAAGCCATGGATCTGGTTCTACGATCGTTCCTGGTGCTATTCTTGATTCTCGGAACATTGAACACTTTTTCATCAAGCTATGCTGGGATTCTTTTTAAAAGCACACAATTTTGCCAGGAGTTCTCTCTTCCAATTCTAAGTTTTCTGAGGAGTGTGTTTCACAGTGTAAGAGGAGCCTACAACTTTAAGAAGGTTTATTCCAGCTCAAGGTTTCAAGTGATGCTGAAGCTGTGTGAACTCACAGGTTTCCCCCTACAACCTGCAGAGGGGAAAGAGTCACTCCCAGCCTGGACAAGGCATCGCTGAACGTCCATCACTTACTGTTTAAGTAGCTAGTGATCTCTGAAGAAAGCCTGGCTGTAAAGTTGCCAGAATGATGCACTGGTTTGCTTCAAGCCATTGTAAACTCTCTTCCCTCTTGTCATTTTTATCTCCAGTGTTTTTGTCACAGTCTTTCTGTTTGTTTCTCCAGAGTGAGAAAAATGTTGCAGTCTCCAGAAAATCTCCAAGAAAGACAGTTTCCACCATTGCCTGCTCAATTCAATTTTTCATAATGACCCAGGAAAGAAACTAGCTGGGTTGTCCTCCAGCCTTATACATCTTCATCAGCACACGCAAGAAGTTTTATACAGGAAGTTCTCACAACTCTGATCAGTTACACCGACTGTTGGAGTATGAGTAGCCTAAGATGATACAATGATTTTTAAAAGATAAGTCGTTTAGTCGTTTTATTACCTTCTAGATGGTGTACAGTTAAACTGGGGATCTAATTTAAGTAATAGTTAACAATTTGTCTTTAATGTTTTATGGCACGCTAAACAGATTTTTCTGAAGTGCTGGTACTGTTAATGTTTACGCTCCTCATTCGTTTAGCATCCTCCTTTTGTGATAGTGCAGCAAATGCTGAATTCAGCCTAAGAATGAATAGTCAAAAGTCCTCTGGGTTCCGAACAAACAGGATCGGAGCCTGCCCCTCATAGTCTGAGGTCTAGGGAAATACAGGCTGAGGGCTGAGTTTGGGATGCACAACACCTACCTTTTCCAAAGCTGTCCCTGCAGGTGGCCACAGTGCTGCCTCGAGAAACGAAGTTTGTTGTTGTAGTTATGAGTCTTTGCACGAAGTCAGCTAACAGTAGAACCAAAAGTTGTTGCTCCTGGGGGTGAGAGGGGTGGAGGAAGACTCAAGCGTTGATAATTTGGCTCATTCCATTTTAGGCTGAATGCCGTGTACTTGGCAGTGTGAAAACCGGGGGATGCTGAGCGAATGAATTTGTGAACATTCACAGCACACGCACTTCAGAGAAGTCTGTTGAGCATGCCACAAAATACCAATGACAAACTACAGCTAACTCGTAATAAATTAGGTTAGCGGGGCTGGACTGTCCCGTCCAGTTCTCACAAAAATCACAAAATCCTTACAAAAGAGCTATTCTACTCATTTACAAATGAGGAAAGCCACACTTAGAGGCATTCTCCCAAGGCCACGGAGCTGGCAGAGTAGCAGCGCGGGGATTCCTTCCGGAACAAGACGCAGCGGCGGCCCTCCGGCTGTCCACCTTGAGGGCACAAAGCAAACGCGCAAGTGTTTCCAGCGCCCCGCCCTCGCGCGTGCAGAGTCCGCCTCCCGGCGCCACCGCCGCGGCCAACCCCGGGAGACCCTCCCCTGTCACGTGACTGACGCGGCTGCGCACTCCGCCGCCGGGAAGCTCCACCGCCACGTGACCGGTGCACGCGCCCCGCGGCCGGGGGAAGGTCCCCTGTCACGTGGCCGGCGCGGACGCGCGCGCCGCCGCGGAGCATGCCGGGAGGCGGCGCCTGATCTCGGCTTCGCGGGCTTCCGCGCGTAGGCGGCGGGCGGGGCGCGCGGGAGGCGCCCGTGGCTGGGGGCCGGGCTGGGCCAGGGGAGCAAGCGCCGGGAGGAAAAGCCCCTCGGAGAGCCGGCTCTCCTCCGACCCTCGGGGCGGCGCCCGTTGTCGGCCCGCAAGTCGGGCGTGCGAACCGGGCTGAGCCGGGGGCGGAAGGATGGCTGCGCTGGGCTGTAAACAAGTCGAGCGAGAGATGCGGTCAGGCCGGGTCCCCGGGTCCGGCTGCTGGCAGGAGAGGCTCGGTGTTTCTCGTGCTTAGGCTCTGGGACCGTGTGCAGTCTCGTCTTTCTAACCGTGTCTGCCCTTCTCCCTTCACCTCCTCGGAGGTTTCCCGTTTGCCCCACACTCACTTTCTCTTACGGAAACACACACACTTAGCCCTTGGCAAGCGAAGTGGAATCTGGGTCCTTGTCAGACCTCAATGTTTAAAACACAGGGCACGTTTGGTTTAGATCTTTTACTGTTGTGGAAATAAACCGCCTCCTGCTGTTAGACCAGCTCAGATTTTTTTCGTCGATAGGGTCAATGTAGATTGTCTGTGGGAGGAAAAAATGTTTAATTAGGAATAAAACTATCTTAGTTCCTGGTTTCTTGAGGTTGGAGGGAGCTGGGGGCAAGCAAGTTACGGATAAATACAAAGAATACCAGGAGCCAAAGAAACCACTGTTGAAATGCGGTATCTGTTGTCTCCGGATGATGCACTTTGTTAAATTTGCAGTAAACAGTGCCCCAGGTTTCCCTGTTCATACTCCATGCTAGTTTTAGAGGGTTCTAGACTGACAGTAGGGAAGCACCTTGTAAATGGATCTTCATTACCATCGCCCAGTAAAGAGACTGAGGAGTTGTGTTTCATGGGTTTCTTGGAGTCAGATGAGTGAATTAAATCTGTGCTCTTACTGTGCGCGTGTAATCAACCCTCCTCATCTCTCTCCAGGCACAGTGCCAGCTTTTCCTTGCCTTTTTTTACAGATAGATACAATAAGGCCGTGGGAAGAGCAGAAGCAGCCCAGCAGAAGGTCATTCTTTCTGGGTACCTACTCATGATGAAACAGGAGGAGCTATCAAGTTGATCTTTCTGTTGGGGAAATAGTTGCCCTGCTCAACAGGCACTTGATGCAGTTTTCTTGTCTCTTTCTGTTCTCTGGTATTTGCTTGCGTCTTGGGCAAGCATTTCCTGCCTTTTCTGATCCTCTCTCTGTGTGTGCCTGGGTGTTACAGGAGGAAGGAGGAGGGAGATTTCTGATAAGGGAGCAATTGATGAGCAGGAAATGGCTATTTCGTACTGATTGTTCTGCAGAATTAGAGAATGTTTATGGTGCTGATGTTGTGAGGTTAGAAGGATTCAGTGATCATGACCCTCTGATCACAACCAGGTGGGTTAGTGAATGCCTCTGAAGTGTGCTCGTTTCAGGCCCAGTCAGAAGGGGGCTTTGGAAAGACTATCCACCCCAACCCCACACCGGCATGCTGACAGTTTACTGAGCAGGTCTCCACGTATCTGTGGAGCTTAACAGATGAGGTCCTTGGAGAAAACCAGGAAAGTCAAGTTTCTGAAGTAGGGCTGATGGTAGCAAGATGTTAGAGCCTGCAGAGTCTTATAGGAATTCTCCTGTTGGGATTGTACTTTCTGTTCTGTAGAAGTGGTGCTTCTTCCAAAAGCAAGACTTCTGGGCTTATATAGCAGGGAGCCTCAGCTGCAGCTCACGCAGGCCGGGCGTGACTGCCTTCTGATCAGAGTGCCAGAAGCATTTGAAGTCCTCAGGCGTGTTCACGTGAAGAATCAGTGTTGTTGGGCACCTGGAACATCTCAAGAAGTCTTGTCCCCATCCATGTCCACAAAAACAGTTTCCAACTGCCTGTTGCCGGTTTTTCATTGAAGGTGCTGCGTGCTGCCATGTAATGCCCTGTGTCATCTAAAATCCGGAGTCAAAGGGAAAGCAAATGATGACAAACCTAGATCCAGAAAAAGACACAGGCCTTTACAAGACTGAATTTCTTCTGAGGTCCCCAGCGTCTCTTTGTATTTCTTCCTTTCTTGCTTGACTTCTGTTTCGGTTCCTCCTCCCTTCTCAATCTGCACAGGGTAGGTGGTGTTCAGCAGTCAGCCTGTGGGAAGAAGCAGCAGGCTCTGGAGTCAGAGGCTGAGTTTCAGTCCCCGCCTGGCCAATTACTAATAGCATTTTAGGCAACATACTTATCTTCCGTGAAAATACTTCCGGCATTGGGCTTATGTGGGACTGAGCAATGTAGGTAAAGTGCCTTGCATGCGTGGTAAATGGTACTAATTGTTTTTGTTTTTAGAGGCTGTGCTAGATTGGGTGCTATGGAGAGTGAATACAGACTGCTCTCACAAACCTGACAGTAAAGATGATAATGGCTAACCATGGAGTGTTTAATATGTGCCAGGCATTGTTCTGAATGCTTTAAATATTTTGGCTTATTTAATCGTCATAATGGCCCTGTGAGGTCAGTGCTATTAATATATCTATTTTGCAGATGAGGAAACAGACAGAGAGGTTAAGTAACTTGTGAAGTGTCACAGAAAGTTCTAGAATGTGGACACAGGCAGCCTGGCCCTGGAGTCTGGATTCTTAGCTGCTGTGCTCTATCCTGCCTCTCAGCACAGGCTGTTGGATTAGGAAGCCAGTGTTGTCAGCAGCCTGCAAGGTGCCTGGCCGGGCGGAGACCCTCAGAGGTCATCCTCCAGGCGGTCTGCCCTTGCCCGTCTCTTCCCTTGGTCACAGTGCTGTTGGGACCAGGAGCTGCTGTCTTCAGCTTTCCTGCTGAACAGATGGCTCACGGAGAGCTTTCCTTTTGGCTGAGACCTTCCCCTCCCTCTTGACCCGATTAGATCCTTATTATCAACGTGTCAGAAAGCCAAGGCTGTTCCTTATGGGAGATGGTAGGGGTGAGAGGAGGCCAGAGGGCCATGGAGAGTTCAAGGAACCTATGGAAAGCTTAAGGTGCTGGTCCTTGCCCATCAGCTCTTCCCTGGGTCCTCCCCAGCATTTGTTAGTTTCCACATGACTCTGGTTTGCCATTGGTTTTCCAGCTCTTTCCTGAGCTGCCAAGCTCAACCTTCCTAATTATAAGAAACTATGTGCAGCTGGATGGAGAGGGCACCAGCCTGAGATGTGACCATTGTAGCAGAGCAGGCGCTGCCCAGGGCTCTTACTGGAGACCATCAGCAGATCTGCGAGTCCTGAGCCAGCCAGCCCGGCTGAGAAGCCACATCCAGCGTGGAGCTCTAGCTCAGGGGCCTGGGGGAGAGGGTAGCCTCACCAGGACTCAGCTTTCCTAACCTCCTGCAGATGAGGCCTCTCCCCTTCCTCCTCTGACCTCAGGCAGCAGCACCCTAGCTTTGGGGTGGCCTCCCAGTGGAAGAGCCTTTGTTTTCCATTCTTCTGCAGCTGCTGGAGAATTAGTAATGTAAGTGAACGTTCAAATGTGAGCGAACAATGCCTGTCCCCTGGGGCCTCTCTCTTTTCCAGGCGTGGCTTGGTGGAGCCCAGCTCTGAGTCTGGGGAGAGGCAAAATGAGACAAAAAGGCGTACACTTTCCCACCTTAGGATTCTGAAAGGGCAGCCCTCCTCTAATATGCTCAGCACATCTGTCCTCTCACTTGAAAGAGGCTTCTCTTCCCCTGTGTATTCAGCATCGCTGGCCCTGCCCCTCTGCACTCAGGTCCCCGTGCTCAGTCCAGAAAGGAGCTGTAACTGCGGCTTTAGGGGCTTTAAGGAGTCAGTGACCTTTCTCATCTTTTGCATCAATAGAGATTTCCCGACATCCACCCTTTGCCAGGCACCATGCTAAGTGCTGCGGAAACAAAGAGACATCAAACAGAGCTTCTGCCCTTAAGGAACTCTCCAGTGTGGGTGATCCCCTTGGCTCCTGGACAGTTCCACCCATGACATTTCGGGGAGAGAAAACAAGATTTGAACCGGTTGGGCAGACAAACCCAAAACTGCCTTTCAGCCTGCAGTGCTGTTCTGCCCTGGGGCAGTGCCACACTCCATCTGTCTGGAGAACATAGCTCTCTGGGGCTTGTGGCTGTGACTAGGGCTGCCCCAAGAGGGTTTTCGTTCCTCTCTGGGACCCCTTAACATCCAGATATAAAGACCATCTGTTTTGCTGGCTGTTCTTGCCGCTCTGACAGGGTCTCAGAGAAACCTTCCCTAGAATGAGGGGATGCTTCAGCTTTTGTGGATGTGGAAAAGGCAGTTTTGGGGGATAACGTGTAGCAGAGGACTAGCTCCATCACCAAACTCTGACCCCCCGCCCCCCGACCCCTTTCTGGCTCGGTTTTGGTGGTTACTGTCCCCTTTGAGTGCTTCCTTGGGGGAAGGAAGGCTTGGGAGCCTGTTGCCCCTCTGTCCTAACCCCTTGGACCCGCACCCACCTCTGTGTCACCTCCCAGGAGACACCACCCAACCCTAGCTGAGTCCCTGGCATGGGGCATGGCTGGTGCCCAAAGTGCCACACAAGGCCAGAGACCCGTGGCATTCCTGGGCAGCTCTTACTAGGAGAGCCCTGGGTTCTGTGCAGAGGAACCTGGAGAATTCTCTCTTTTGCTTCTGCCACCCGGAGCAGGTGGCCAGTGTCTTCCCCCGTGGTCACTCCCCTCTCCAGCTCCCACCACTGTGGGGAGGAGGAGTGACTTAAATGCTGATGAGAGTGCTGGGAACTGCGTAATCCAGTTCCCTTGGAAGGTGTGTGATTTCAGCTTCTCCCTCAGGATGGAGATGGCCAGCCGGAGTCTGCCGACTTGGAGAATCAGGCACAAAGAGCTCGCCCACCTGACCTCCAGGCCGCAGGGACAACGAGCAGAGGAGGTGCTTCCCCTCGTTGCTCGTGCCAGGGCTGTGTCTCCTGTGCAACACTTGCTCACCTAAGAGGGGGACATCCTATTTCTCTTGTTTTCTGCACTGTGTATTTGTGATATTTGTAGATTTGCTTGTTGGTGGAGAAAGGGGAGAGAAACTTAACATTTGTTGAATATTTGCCAAACACTGTACCATGCCCTTAAAGGCATCGTGCCTTAATCACACCTCATCACGATTATTTCCGTCATCATTCAGAGAAGGAGACAGATTCAGAAAGGTTAACCAAGTTGTGACAGGCACGTAGCCAGAATCAGTGGATTTCTTCCTGGACCTAGCAGCTATTAATTGCCGCTTGCTCATGGTTTCTGGTTCGGTGAACTATCTTATGTTACTCTCAGATAAGAACACCTCCAGATTAAAGGGCACCAATTTAGTCAGTGGTTGCTGGTATGGTTTGTTCCCAGGAGGCCTGGATGAATGAACTTCAGAGTTGTGTCCTCTTTTTAGTAGGGACCTGTACCTGTCCTTCCTGTAGGAAACTCGGGCGTCGCTCAGTGTGACCCATGCCAGGGATGTTTTCGGGGGAGAGGGGATGGGTTGTGTGGACCCCTCCTGACCCCTGGTTGGGGGCTGCGGGAGGATGGGGGGGTCTCAGGCCTCAGGGGGAGGCTCGGACCACTTCACCTCTGCTGTGGCTCAGCTCTGAGGTTGTGTGGCCTTAGTAAGTGTGATGAAACACTTAGAAAATACCCAGAGCCCTCACCGGATATTAAGGCATTTTTGTTGTTTTTTCTCATTGCTAAGGTCAGCAGTGACTTCTCCAGAGAAAGTCTTAGTGGTCACTTTGTCTCCAAAGGGACCCTGAGAAATGGTAGCAGCTAAAGCTCCAACGAGAAAATGGTTTCCTGAGGAATCAGAGGAGAAAGTACTGGGCCGGGCCTGCGCCGTTTCCTCTCTAAGCCTTGGCCTTGTCGGATTGGAGGTGCTGCTGGCGTTCAGGGCAGTTGAATGTGGTTCCTGTGTAGCTGCCAGGGTTGTCCGTGATGACTGATGCTCGCTCCCAGTGAGCACTTTCTGGTGCCTGTCTAATCCCATAGCAAAACTACGAGGCTGATGTTACCATACCCATTGCACAGATATGGAAACTAAGGCTTAGAGAGATTAAATAATTAGCCCCAAATCACAGTAATCAGTAGAGCCAGGATTTTAACCAAGTATAGTGAATTCCAGAGACTCCCAGGTAGGGACATTAACAGGTGAGTAATGGGCCAAGCTGGGTGCCCTGGGTGAGGAGCAGGAAGGAGCCGGATGGACGAGGAAGACTGGGAGACAGCTGTCCTGCCCCTGCTCTGCCTTCCTCTTGTCTCCTTGTCCCCATTTTGGATGTGGTCCTATGTCACTTTCCTCCCTCTCCTCTCCTCTTCTCTCTCTTCACCTTTGTCCTACTGTGGTGGCTCTGGGTTTGAGGGGTTCACAGTGGTGGTGTGGGTCCTGCCAAGGTTTCTCCCCTCCCCTCCTCGTCTTCCCCCTCCTTTCCCCATCTCCCTTCCTTCCCCCCCCCTCCTTCTTGCCATCTGTCTGTCTGCTAGTTTTACCGCACACCAGAGTCCTCAGAAGTGCAGACTGAGGATGGGCCAGAGGCAAGTTCTCAGGGGCCGTGGGAGGCTCTGTAGGTGCCTCAGGGACGGCCGCAGTGGGTGAGCCAGGGAGAGAGGGTGGCAGGGGCAGCTGGGCTGGGTTAGAGGGAGGGAGATGTCCGGACTGCTGCTCCTGAGCTTGGGGTTGACTCCCCGCCCCCAGACTGCCATACCTAACTGCTGTTAAACCAGCACCAGCCTCCCGTGCCCGGTAAATGGCTTTAAAACCAAAACATGGACCTTCCTCCTCTTTTAGTATCGATTTTGGCCTAACATTTCAATCAGGATAATTCTGACTCCTGATTTCTGTGATTATCCCACTCACTATCCCTCCAGCGTTTCACAAGGGTCGGAAGAATGAGGAGACTGCAATCCACATGCTGTCCCGGCAACTTTTTAACTCCCTTGGTCAAGCCAGTTAACCCAGTGGTTTTCAACGGGGGATGTCCCCCCGGGGACATCTGGCAACGTCTGGAGATATTGTTGTCCGTCACGACCGTAAGGAGGGCCCTACTGGCATTTCATGGGTAGAGGTCGGGACACTGCTAAACATCTACAGCGCACAGGAGAGCAAGGAATTACTGTCCAGAATGTCAGGATGGCTGGGGGCGGGAAACTGATGGCTGAGCCTGAGCTTTTCCAGCTGCAAAATGAGTATAATAACGTCACCCGGCTCCCTGACTTGGGGGGCTCAAATGAGATAAGGTACCTGAAAGTACTTGATAAAACTGTAAGGTGCTGTCTGGGTGTCCAGTTCATCCCTTTCTCAGTTGTGATCGAGGGCTCCATACCATTAGTACTATTGCTGTTCATGAATTGAAGAAGTCGTCGATAAATAGGTTGACTAGGATTGAACTCAGGAAGGAACCTTCTGGGTCCTCATGGCAGAATTTCCCAAGGTTCCTAAGGGTCCATCAGCAGCAGCCTCCAAGGTGTAGTTCAGACAGCTTCAGAGCTTTTCAACCCCACTCTGATGCAGACTTTATTTCTCTGTCTTTTCATGCAACTTGATGAGACCTAAACACATTCTCCATAGCATTCTTCCTGGTTTATAGCCTCCATCGAAAGAAGAAATGAGATTGGTTTGCTGAGACTTTTTCATACTGAACCATTCAGACTCAGTGATGTCTGCTTTTCCTTGTAAATGCTCACAAATCACTTGTTCTGTAATCCAGCCCTACGTTTGCCAGTCGGAAGCTTCCAGAATTCACTTTGACAAAACACTGGGTAAATATTTACCCCTCTGACCCTTCTCATATTCTCTGTGCTGTTTTCAAGGTTACTAGCAGTGGTTCTGTGAGCACACAGATGAGTTCTTCTAGGGCTATGCTTGAAGACGAGCATAGTAAGCAAGGTGTGCTGTGAGGACCCACTGGTGGGGCCATGGGACAATGTGAATTATCTGAAAAGCACCACCCTGGGGCTTTATGGGGAAACGTGAGTTATCCGGAAAAGGGAATGAGCGGCCAGTCAGCCCCGTGATGAGTGCCTTCTCTTGACCCATGATGTCAGCACAGGGTGTTAACTCAGAAAGGCACGACTGGCTCCTATGAACCACAGCAGTTTTGAAACTTGATCCTCAAAGGGGGGTCAGTATAGATGGTCACAACCACCACATCTTAATGAAATAGACTATAAGAGAGTAGAATAGAAATATCAGAAGGCATGGTAAGGGCTGTTTGGGGAACTTCTGTTTTAGCTTCGTGTGTGTATGTGAGGAATACACTGGGGGATGCTGAAATCCGACTGCTTACAATGGACTACAATTAAAACTTCTGCACGAGCAGAGGCAGAGGTCTCTAGACTCAGAGAGTGAGTGGTTCTGAAGTCTAGAAATTAAATGCTAAAACCGTGGCCCTCAGACAAGGGTTTCCCTAATTTCTGTGTGTGAAGAGGGTCTCAGCATTGCCTGACCCTGTTCAGTTTAGACCAGCCAGGAAGAGGCAGGCGAGGAGGGGGTGTTGGAGGGGCCCGACTACCTCCAGCAGCCCGAGGCGGTCCTAGCTCAGTGTCTTCCGCGTTCTGCTCTTGGGCTCCTGGCCCTCCCCCTGATTCCCAACAGTGACTTTAGTCCAGCTTCTGAGAAAGCGGGGCTCTGTGCAGTCTGCTCACAGAGGGTGGGCTGCCTCGAGGGCTCCTAGGTCCCTGGGCTGAGCAGCACCTGAGCCGGGACCACATGCCTGCTTTGCTCCCTGAGCAGCTGAGCTCGGTTACCATGGGCCTGGAGCAGCTGTCAGGGATTTCAGCTGAGGCCAGAACCTCTGGGGCCGGGAGGAGACTGAAGCTGTGGACCTAGGAGCCAGATGTTGAGAGCTTATTGTCTGCTGATTGTTGGTGCTTGTTAGGAAAAGAGGAGGAGAAATGAGAGGCAGCGTTCACACTGGCAAACATGCACAAAGCAGTGCTGCTGCCTGGAGAGCCTGTCTTTTCTCTTTCTTTCTTCTTTTTAAAGAAGTTCTCCTGTTCCACAAACCTTAATATTTCTCCTATATTTGGGGCATTAACAGTTACACGTTTGAAAGATACATCTCTTGAATGCCCTGCGCCCTGCAGCTCTCTGTCTTGCGAGTAAGGTCAGGTGGCGGTTTGAAGTGGCTTTCCGTACAGTGGCCGGCTCAGAAATCGCCAGCACACGTCCTGTCCAGGCCCAGCTCTCTGGAGGAGGACGGCAGCCTCAGCCGCGCCGTGGCAGGGTGCAGTGAGGATCCGCGCGGGCTTCTGTTGAGGCTCCCAGGGCTGCAGAACTGGAGAGCTTTCTCTAGAAGCTTACCGCTTCCAAAATGATTCCCATTTTCCTATTTATTTAAAGAGGCTTTTGTGTTTATGAAATCTCTTCCCGCCATTTCACGTGACTTGGGACAGAGCAGCTGGGATGATGTTCTTTTTTACTCAAATGGAAAGTTGGGCTGGGCTGGGGCCTACAGAAAACTTGGAGAAGTTTAGAAGCCAGGCAAGCAGGACTTTTGTTTTTTCTTAAAAAAAGTCATTCTGAGAGCAGCTTAGTGTAATGGAAAGAGTGTGGACTTGGGAGTCAGGTGGCTTAGAGCTGAGTTCTAGCTCTGCTCCTTGGGCATATTGCTCTATTCTCCTTTATAAAACTTGACAATTATAGGGTTGTGAAGGCTCAGTGAACAAGTCATGGTACTGTGCACGTAGTAGGGCCTTTGATACGTACCGATTCCCTCCATCCTTGTCTTCCCAGGGCTCTTATCTTTCATCGCTGGTCCTTGGGAGGCCACCAGAACAAGGAATGCTGCAGACTCTGGGTGGGCCTCCAGGGCCTTTAGGATTAAGGCCGATGCAGGTGAGAGCTGTGTGTTTTTTGGTTGGGTTGTTAAAATTGAACCCATTGAGTACAGTGACGCGATGGGGAGAGATGGAGGCGGCATAAATGGAACGTTTGGAAGCACAGTGCACAGCTCTCGAGGTGGCACGACAGACTGCTTGGCATTACAGCATTATTATTTATTAGGGAAAGCTGAAATTGGTCAGAGAACAAAGTTTTCCTTAAGACTCAGTCTTGGGACTAGCAGTCTCTCTTCATTGTTCCTTCATTAAAATTATTTGCTTTGTTCTATATTGAGCCAAATGCACTAGCCAAAATACTGCTTTGCAAATTATGGGGGGGATGTCTGCTAATTTGAGGTCCTCCCCTTCCTGCTGTTGATTCAGGCTCGGCTAAGGCATTCATATACATTTAGGGGATTTTCTGCGGCTGATTTTAGAATGCCTGCTTACTGTGCGTGTAGCTCTCTCCCCAGCCATGCTCAGCCACAGCCTGCCTCCTGCCACTGCCAGTGGAAGCCTCATGGCCTGAGGTTGGGAAGAGAACAGAAGAAATCCATCTTCCGAACGCGTCTGCAGTTAGTTTGAGGAAAGGAATATGCATCCTTATCCCCAAAGAGAATAAACTCGTTTTTTAACTGTAGTAAAACATACATAACATAAAATTTACCATTTTAAGCATTTTTAAGTGGCATCAACTACCTTCAATTTCTATGTAACCATCACCACCATCCATCTCCAGAATTTTTTCATCTTCCCAACTAAAACTCTGTATTCACTAAACAATAACTGCATTCTCCCCTCCCCCAAGCCCCTGGCAACACCATTCTACTTTCTGTCTCTATGAATCTGACTACTCTAGGTGCCTCATATAAGTGGAATCATACAGTATTTGTCTTTTTATGGCCAGCTTATTTCACTTAGCATCACATCTTCAAGGTTCTTCCACGTTGCAGCATATGTCAGAATTTTCTTCCTTTTTAGGGGTAAATAATATTCCACTGTATGTGCATAGCACATTTTGTGCATCCATTCATCCGCCACTGGAGCCTTGAGTTGTTTCCACCTTTTGGCTACTGTGAGAAACTAGATTTTTCATGTTGAGATGCCCACTTCCCTTGCCTCCTTGTGAGGTAGACAAATTGGATAGACTGTGCTCTGAGTCAGTGAGTGAGGTGTGTGAATGTGTCTGAGTGTCCCTCTGTGTGTCTGAGTTTACGTAAATAAGGTAGAAAGGTCCTGTTTTATGTCTGGAGACACTCTCCCTGCCCACCTGGCTTGTGAAAGCCTCTTGATGAAAGAGTCAACAGCGGGCACGTGCGAGGCCAGTTCTTGACGTCAGAGAAGACACGTGGTAAGCCCCTCCCCTGGGCCCTGGACAACCCAGATCGAGTTTCCCTGCTCCACGCGAGCGGCCTCTCCCTTCCAGCCTCTCCTTGCCTCCTGCACCGGGATGACCTGTTTACTGCAGCGCGCTGGGAGCCTGACAGCCCTGGGCCTGCACCAGTCCTGTCATTTCCAGATTGTGTGACTTTGGCTAAATCTCTGAGCCTCTCTCGAGCTGCCTTTGCATTGAAGAGGATTTTTGTGTGTGCTTATTAAGTGCAGCCTATCAAAAGCTGTTAGCCCAGTACCTGGCTTACGGCATGCGTTCAGAAAAAAAACCTTTGTTCCCTTTCTGCTCCCTTCTCCACTGGATAGTGAGCACCTTGGCGGGAGAGCTTGTTTTATCTGCCTCTGTGGCCCCCAGGGCCTAAACAACCTGGCACACAGCAGCAGCTGCCAGCTGAATGCTTAACATTACACTGGACACTATATGCAAACAAAGAGTATTCTAGAAGAGGACTTCCCAAAAATGTTCTGAACAAACAGCACCAGTGGAATGAGGGCAACGCCTCCTCAGGGGACCACTTTGAAGAATGTAGTATTTATCTGGATAAATAGATTCTGGCTTGTTTGAAAAACAAAAACCTAATGCTGGCCTCATTACTTTGTGTTCATCTCCTCCTTGTCTGCGTGTAGAGTGCTTTTCAAAGATTATTGGTTGGAACTTTAAAAATAGGCCAGCTGTCAGATGTCTTGGCAAGAAAACATAGCCCAGTGGCTTTAGGGATTTTCATAAAGCTAAACATCTCTCCTTGGAGAGAGCTGTTCTCATCCAGAGTCACTGAATACCCCGAGGAGGCCGGAGAACAAACTCAGTCAGTCCCAGGCTAGTGGGATCCAGATGTCAGCAAAGTGGGGGAGGGCTTGGGCGTTGGAGGGCAGATTGAATGGTTGGTGATGGGAGCAAAGAGAATCCAAATCATTCTTTCTGGATGTTCCCCCCTTGCCCCCCCCCGCCCAGGTGTCTGTCTTTGGTTTCCCCAATGAATCATACCAACCTCCAGGGGCAGTGTGTGGCTCCGGCAGAGAGAAGGCCACAGGGATTGACAGCCCCAGAGGCCTGGGGGAGTTGGGAGCTCCTTAAGGAGGGGTGGGATGGCATCTTTTTACCGCAGTCCCCATTGCCTTGGGCACAGGGCCACACATAAGGGGCCCTGGAAAGTGAGGAGAAACTGCGATGCTGCCCAGGACCCCGCGGCGTCTGTGTGGCCCTGCCTGTGTGCCAGGCAGGCCCGAGGGTGGGCTGGAGGCCCCGTGTCCCCAGGGGAGCGGAGCTGCTGGGACTGAGATTTCAAGAATCTCCTCAGTTCTGCTGGCTTCAGGTTGGCACGCACAAACTTGTTCCCAGGACAAAAGGCAGAGTCTGTTTCCCAGGCTGGCCCCTGGAATGCAGAACAGAAACAAGGGATCTGGGTGTGACATGGGCCTGTGGCAGATGGCAGAGAAGCCCCAGGCCCTGTGGGTCCCTTTTTAGGCCCACTGTTGGTGGCTCAGTTTGGGCAGTGGGTGGGATTTCTGTTTGCATCCAAGGGTGGGAGCCGTAGACGCATGGCTCTGAAAGAGGTCTCTTCACGAATAATTTACAGTTCTGTACCTCACGGTCTAAATAGTTGGCACCATTCTGCCCTCTTGCTGCCTTCTCTTCTTGACCAGAGTTTATTTTGCTCTGATCTGAACTTATTTCAGGCCACGTGTAAATGATGCTAAAAAAGATTGCTTTTTTAGGTATTCCTTTTGCTCACTGACTACAATACTAGAAACACAAGGCAGCAGAGGACCTGTGCCACGTCAGCCGAGCCAGAGCTGGTCCAAGTTTGCAATGCTCCCTGGAGGTTCCGACTGGGGCACCCCTGCACTCGCCCCAGGGGCTGTTGTCGCAGGCAGTCAGATCCACTTGAGGAGTGACTCTCCTTCCCCTGTATGTCCTCTGTACCTTGAACTCTGCTCCAGCCCCTCCGATCACCCTTGAAGCCAGGGCACGGTGGCAAGTCCACACTTCGCACCGCAGGAGACCCTTAGGAATGCTGGTCACACCCAGCCCCCGGGGATGTCCTTTTCCAAGACTGTGCATGTTACATCTCGAAAATAAATCCTAGGTGGACAGAAGGCACATGGCCAGGAGACAGCCGTTTAGTGCTGCGTCCGTGTGGGGACCACACCAGCCACTTGTCTTTAATGAGGCTTTCTGTCCCCTTAGGTCTGAGCTGGGGCTGAGGGCACGGCACACCACGGGCTGGAGGAGGTTCGGGCCTCTCATGGGTGGGGAGGAACAGCACGGGAGCCTTACGGTTTCTCACTGAGCTTAAGGAGGCCTGAATGGTCCAATGCTTTCGAATTTTCCCCATTTCCCCAAAGCCTGAAGTGCATCCCCAGCTCTGGCCTCCGAAATGCTCAAGGACGAGACCGGAATCCAGGAACGGCATCTCTGTGACCCCGAGGGAATTTTCCCCCTTCCTCTGCTAACTAACCACGACCTCCTCTCCAGTCAATACCAGACATGGCCAGAAATGAAATTAGGCCCCCTGGGGGGCTAGGGAATCGGAGACATTCTTCAGCCAGCCAGTGTCTTGCTGTTGATTGAAGGGCAGACGCTTCTGTGACCCGCCCCCTGCCCACCCACCTCCATCGCCTCATCAGAGCAGACAGACCGGTTGGGAAGCCTGCTGGCCCGCATGGCTTTCCCTTGGGCTCTCCTGAAGTTCCCTGGTGAGCCATGTGCGCGTGTGGGCCTCATCCGGCTGCTGGACCGGCTACTGTCTCTCCTGTAGGAGCTTGCCCTGTTAAATCTGGGATCGGGATCTTCATCCCCTGCCCCCGTCTTCCCACTGCCTTCCCCCGTCATCAGTTCCAGGGCTGCTCCACGTTTGTCTGCCCAGGGAAAACGTCCTCCTGCATACCGCCCGTCAGCCCCTGTACTCCTTGTTCTTGGAAGCAAGCCGCTTCACTTCTCCACATTTACAGCTTCATGACCAAGAAAGGGGATTTTTTTTTTTTTTGCTTCTACAGTGTGTTTGGGCTTTTCATGAGTTCATTTTATAAACATTGAACTAAACACCTGTTACATGCTAAACATTCCAGCTGAGCCAGACCTAGCACCTGCCCTTGGG
Organism: Equus quagga; assembly: GCF_021613505.1. Lineage (NCBI taxonomy): Eukaryota > Metazoa > Chordata > Mammalia > Perissodactyla > Equidae > Equus > Equus quagga. The sequence goes on from NC_060278.1 coordinate 39,247,675, forward strand.
GAGCTGGAGGTGTAGCTGGTTGTGGAGACACGCAATCAGATCACGGAGTGGCAGGGGCAGGGAAGGTGGCACAGCTGGGGAGGGATGATTTCTGCCCCGGGGCGTGCTGGGAAGCCTCGAGAACTGTCCATGCAGGCTCCCAGAAGCAGGGATGGTTAAGCCAGGTCTTCGCTGTTGAGCTGGAATTCAGTGGCTGGACAGGGTGGGAAGTAAGGCCCCAAGTTGAAAGATTCAACAGCCAAGAGACCTGGGAGAAAGTGGCAGGACCGGGAAATGGTGAGTGGCTGGTGTCGCCAGGACTTAGGGGCAGGGGTGGGGAAGAGTGGAGCATGTGTACCAAGTGTACTGGGTACTGAGCTCAGCATGAGCCGAATTCTGCAGTGCCACACTCTCAGGAAATTAAAACATCCTGTGGGGGGCAAGGGGATGTGTCGAGTGTTAAAAGTGACATCCACAAATGTAGGTGTAGAGAAGTAACTGACGACAGGAACCTGTGGATGCATATCTTACTGTGTTGTTCTGGTTGAAGGACCCTTTCCCTCCTGGTGCGTGGAAGGCCACCTCCTTCGCTCCCCACCTTGTTTCCACTGTCTGTTCAGGCTTTGAAAGGGAAACAGAAACCAATCGTTATCCTGACTCCATTCGACTGTCCCATGTAGGAGCCGTGAATCAGCCTGATTCTGATTTCCCGATTCTGCTGCCCCATGAATGCTGGCCTATGGGCGTGTGTGGTGAAGGGTGGCAGGCAGCGTGCCGTGATGGACAGCACAGTACAGTGGCCTTGGCGCCTCTGGACTCTGGTCCCAGCTGTGTGCCTCCAGGCAGGTCGTTTGGGCCCTCCATGCCTGGTGTTCTTATCTGTAGTTAGATGTGAATACTGCTTACCTTCTGGAGTCTCCATGGAGAGCAAAGGAAACGCTACACAAGAATGTCACTTGAAAAGCGTGAGGCCTGGCATCCTGCATACATTCATTCGTATCCCATCCAAGGGCTCGTTCACCAGCTGCCTCTGCTGTGGAAAGGACTTTCTGCCTGAGAACGGCTCTTAGAGATCCTGGTTTTGGGACAAGTATGATTTGGATTTGTATGGACTGCACCTGTGGGTGTCCCTCCCTGGTTAAAAAAAAAAAAGTGCTGCCTGTTGTCCTCCCCTCCACTGCTCACTGACAGAAGGGAGGCTCTGTGAATCCAAATGCAGGCATTCCAACAGGCTTTTGACAGAGGACGGTGGGGTCTGTGGGCTGGCTGCTCTGCTCCCTGGCTGGTTCTCATCTCCTTCTGGAAGCCTTGTGCCAGGCGGGCCAGCTGGAGAGCGCCTGGTAACAGATTAGCAAGAGTTTTCTCTTGCCAGGAGTTCTGTGGGGGTGATTCTGCACCTGCTTCCACATTCCCTTCTTGTAACACTCGGGCTGGTTCCATTTCATTCCCCTCGGCTTTGTTCCTAATGGCTCCAACACCAGAACCCCCCGCCAAGGGTGAGAGAGAATCCTCGGCTGGTGAGAAGTGGGTGCTGTAAAGGGGCTCTTCTACTGGTTCCAGTTCATTTACTCTCCGTATTGGAAATTTCCCTGAGACCCAGAAAGCCAGATGGTTTGTCAATATGGGGCCTGCCTTGGGGAATTAGCAGGATATCCGTGCCTTCTTTGGCTGGAATTTAACATTTCCCACTTTGGACAAGCAACTAACAGACTCTCTTTGCAAAATACCTTATGTTACCCTCATTTCTTTAGTTTTTTAAAATTAAATTTGGTAAAGATGAAAGCTGTGCTCTGGGGCACAGATGTTGTAAGGTGCTTGGTGGTTGGTTTTTTAGTCAACCTGGCCTTGGGCAGGTGGCTTTGCCATTTCTCAGATGAGGATAGGAGAGAAGCGTAGAAAAGAGGGAGTGACGTGCTGCCCAAACTCACAGCTTTAGAACTGAGAATCAAACCAACCACCTCCCTCCACCATCGCCCCATTTCATACTCGGCTTATGCAGGAGGGCTTCTGAAATGGGTAGGGGGCAGGGGGGCGCAGCGAGGTGGACGGAAATGAGTTTTGGGTACACAGACATGGATTCAAGTCATGGTTCTACCTCTGATGAGTTCCGTGACCTTGAGCAAGTCATGGGATCTGCTGAGCTGTTGTTTTCTTATTGGTGAATCAGGGTATTCTTAGTCCCTGCCTCCCGGGGCTGTTTTGAGCATCATAAGAAATAATGTTTGCAGAAGAGCTCCATCAACTCCAGAGATGTGGAGAAAGGAGAGGAGGAAAATGAGCAGCAAACATGTTGGCAGCAGGGTCTTTTCTGTGGGCTGCTCAGAGCATGAAGGGGGAACTGTTGTTCCAGAGTTGGGATTCCCCCTTCCTCTGCCTTGGGACACTTGTCACAGATTCCCAAGGTCTGTCTCTTGCACCCAGATTTACACACGTTTGTACAGAACAGGTGACGGGTGGCAGTGCTGGCTGCCCCTCTGGGGCCTGGCTTCCCTGAGAGCGTCACGGTGTCAAGTAGGAGGGAGTGGGTAGGCGTGGGTCCTTGGGCGGACAGGCCTGTCTTGGGCAGAGCTGCTTGGGGTGACACAATCCAGTTTGATTGCCACCCACTTTGGGAGGTAGAGCTGTGGCCAAATGCATGTGGAATCTCCCTCTAAATAGACACTTCCTTCTGAGGCTGAACTTGGAAGTGAAAAAGGGACTGGGTGGGGAACAAAACCTGGAGGTGTCCTGGAGGCTGAAGCCGCTGCCCTGCCTGTCTCCCACACCACTTTTAGCTTTGTTTAGCTTCCACAGCTCCTCCCCAAGGAGGTATGACTCTCCCTCACTCAAGGGGTCCCCTCAGAAGGGTACTGCCAGCCCACAGCATCTCTTCTCTTCATACCAAATGCCAGTTAATCCCAGGTGCAATTTGTTTGTTAACAGTCGCAGGCATCATCCACTCAGGACCTATATGTGCCAGGCAGTGACCTAGTCCAGCTAGTTCTTAAAACAGCCCTGAGAGGGCAGTATTATCACTATCCCCATTTTACAGATAAGGAAACTAAGGCTCAGAACCATTAAGTGGCCTGGCCGAGGTCACACAGTGGGCAAAGTGCTAGAGCTTCAGGATTCAGATTTCTCCTTGGCTTGCCTCTAAAACCTTTGCTCTCCCTTGCCACCTCGCCTTTCACTGCCGATGAAAAGAAGTTCTCAGGGGCCGGCCCCGTGGCCGAGTGGTTAACTTTGCGGGCTTGGCTTTGGCGGCCCAAGGTTTCACCGGTTCAGATCCTGGGTGCAGACATGGCACCGCTCATCAGGCCATGCTGAGGCACCGTCCCATATAGCACAACTAGAGGCACTCACAAGTAGAATATGCAATTATGTACTGGAGGGCTTTGGGGAGAAAAAGAAGAAAAAGAAGAAGAAGGAAAAAAAAGATCGGCAGCCGATGTTAGCTCAGGTGCCAATCTTAAAAAAAAAGGAGTCCTCAGGAACCCTGAATGGCTGCCTGAATGTGACTTACGTTTTCCTAGCTCTTTTGGGTCACTATCACCAAACACCAGCCCAGTGGTTCTTAGAAGGCTGCACACTGGAAACATGGGGGAGCTTTAACCAATCCCTGTCAGACTGCAGTGCAAACCAGTTAAGTCAGTCTCCGGGAGTGGGAGCCAGGTCACAAGGGTTGTAGAGCTCCGGGTGATGCTGATGTGCAACCAAGGATAAGGACCACTGTACTCGCCCACCACGCCTTCAGCTGCTGGTGTTCCTTAGAGTAATGGAGGTGAGATGTGGCTGCTGCTTGGGATCTTTCAGGAGGCACAGAAATTCTTCACCCGGCCCGTTAGGTGGCCCACCTACATGGCTGCTGCACTGTTTCCAGGCAGCTCTGCAAGTGACTTTTTATTTAGGGTAAGCCTGTAAGCTTATAAGCAGCATCTGAACTCCCGGCCTAGGCTTCTCAGAGATGGATGCTGGGACACAGGCATTTGTTGGGAAGGGGGAGGGTGGCGTATTGTCAGGAGAGTTGTGCTCTGCAGGGCTGCCAAAAAGATGGCCACCTAGTCGAGCTGCATTTGCTCCCTTTTTCAGTGTCGGGGTTGGGACATTTAAATGTTGTTGCAGGTGGGAAGGGATAAAGCACAGATCCAAATCTGCACAATGCAAACATATGCAAACTGGGTTTTAAAATAAAATACTATATTTAATTTTTAAATCAAATCTTTTACCTTGATATAGGTGTTCCTCCGTCTGCCCCAGGCAGTTGCAGGAAGGCAGCCTGACATCTGGCAGGCCCGGGTTGGATCTGGGCTCTGGGTTTATCACTTTCTACACTTATCGACTCTGTGCCCTTGCCAGGGTGGCTGTGAAGACTGGCTGAGGATGGATAATTCTCTCGCATAGTGCCAGGCACAGAGTACACCCAGCACATGGGCATTCTTTTCCCTTCCTTCTCTGCCCCATTTTAAAGATGGGGATGGCTGCCGCTCTGCAATCGTAAACTTGCTAGTCAGCCCAATGGTCAATAACGTAAAACCCCTCAAGAGCAGAAGGGCCGGTCCAGGCAGGAGTGCGATGCTTTCTTCCAGCAAGGAGCCATCTGGCTTCTCCGTGGGAACGGGCAACAGCCCGCTGGGCTGAGAAGTCCCGGTGTTAGATCTTCTCACGGACAGATGGGTCTGGCATGGGGAGAGGAAGCAGATGGTTAATTTTCTGACCAAGGTGCTCTGCTGAAAGGCCACCAAGGGTGGCATGAATAATTTCACTACCCCTGGTGAATTCTGGTTTCAGAAGGCAGTGCCTCTCAAAGGACTGTCAGGTGCAATGAGTCCCCCTCACAGGCTGACCGTTTCCTATTTGGGGACTTTTTCTTAGCAATATGAAGAAACACACCCACTTGGCTTGTTCAGAAGATGTGTGCATGTGCTGGGCGTGGGGGGAGGCCTTGCATTCTCCGGGATGAGGTGGAACATTTTTACCTCTGTTTATCCCAGGGACAAGCCAGCTCTCTTGTGCTCAGTGGGCTTCAAGGCAAAAGGGCAGCACAAATCCTTCTGGTGAGAGAAGGCATTTAAAATGTTTCTTGGACAACAGCTCGTTGGCTTAGTTCCCTCGACCTGACTTATCTTTGGCTTGAGTTGCATCCCAACTAAGCTGAAAGGCCTGGGCCCTCTTTTTCGAACTTCCTCCTCAAACTAAGATTTTGCTTTCCTTTTTAATAAGAATCGTGGATAACTTAATACAATTAATCATGGTAAAGACAACTGTCGGGTTAACTCCTTCATCCAGCCTCTCTGTTTAGGGGAAGAGTTTCTGTTCCTCTTGCTACTCGGCTGCCCTCTTTCCTACCTTCCTCCTCACTGCCAAAGGGGATTTAGAACCTCCATGCTGCTCTTCACATCTGAAGGAATGAGAATTAAATGTCAAAAACCAGGCGCTCTTGGGGCTGGCCCCGTGGCCAAGTGGTTAAGTTCGCACGCTCTGCTGCACGTGGCCCAGTGTTGCGTTGGTTTGGATCCTGGGCGCAGACATGGCACTCCTCATCAAGCCACGCTGAGGCGGCATCCCACGTGCCACAACTAGAAGGACCCACAACGAAGAATATATAACTATGTGGCGGGGGGGGCTTTGGCTAGAGAAAAAAGAAAAAAGATTAAATCTTTTAAAAAAAACAAAAAACCGGGCGCTCTTTGGAGTGTCCCGCTGATTTGGGGTGCGTGGTGCGCCTAGTGCCCGGGTCCTGGGTGCGCCGGCCCCCGCCCCCCAGCGCGCCGCCCCCCGCCCCCCGCCCGCGCGCCCCCCCCCCGGCCCCCCCCCCCCCCCCCCCGGGCCCCGCCCTCCACGCCGCGTCCTGGAAAGCGAGGGCGGGGCCGCGCTCACGTGGTGGGCGGTGCTGCGGGGCTGGAGGTCGGCTCTGCGCCTTCAGGATTGAGCCTTCGGCCTGGGCTCCGCCTCCGGCGGCCGGAGCGTTGAGCGCCCGATAGCGGCGATCTGTGTCAGGCTAGGAGCTGGGCTCTCTGAGAAGGTCAGAGGCGCAGGCGCGGCCCGAGGTGTCGCTATCAGCAGGAGAACCACAGGTTCTTGGGGGCTCTTCGCAGTTCCCTTTCTCCCACGCCTGGCCTCGCTGCAACTGCTCGGGGGTCCGCCTAGTGCGGAGCGGGGGCAGCTAACCTTGGCGAAATGGGCCGTTTCAGAAGTCATGCCCTTTCTGCACCCTCTCTCCAGCAAAATATAATTTAAAACAACTTTTAATTCACTTGAAACGTTATACGTCCACTGTAGATAATTGGATAAATCCAGAAAATTGTGAAAAAATTAAAATCACCTAGACTCGCCCTGTTAGCCTTTTTTCTGAGCATTTAAAAAAAAATTCCTTTCATACTGTCAAAATACAATTTTAAGTATACTTTTTCGGGTTACTCTGATAAAGAAGAAAATTTCCATTCTCTTACATGCTTTCTCCCTTAAAAACCACTTCAAAAAGGAAGCAGGATATTAACATAGGTCAGTCCCCACAATTCGGCTTTTTTTGTGATTATCCCAAGACCACGGAATTTCAGAGCGGCTGTTATTTTTGAGTTTGTGTGGTTAATCCTTCCGTTTTGTGGACTGAGACTCAGAAGTGACATGACTTTCTTGGGGTTGCCTAATTAGCTGCAGACCTGGGACCAAAAGAACCCAGGCGTTCTGCTGTCGAAGTTAGGCTGCCCCCAACACTTTATGAGCGCTGAATATGACAGCTCATTTTCACGTTGGAGCTTTAAAATAAGAAAGGCAGAGAAGGGAAAAGGGTAAACAGGCAGTCACATTACAAAGGGACAGTTTTCTTTGGCATTTTGATACATTCTAATTTGTTTTTACAGATGGAAATACAATGACATTTTCTAAACTTCTAAGTGGTGCTGCCCACATTGGAAGAAAACATCAGTAAGGAGATAACATCCAGAGACAGAGAGCTCTGTCTTGGAGAGGCACTCAGTTCTTTGGGACCCATGAGCCATTCCCTAAAGAAATTGGCCCCCAGACCCCCCTAGCCTGAATCCTGACAGCTGTGTGCCTCTTTCTGTTGGCCTGGACTCTGGGCAGCCACCGTTCCCTTTTCCAGCAGTAGCACCTCTGCTGGGGCCTGCCCCCGGGGATGCCCTTCTTCCTGCATCCACTCTGTGCCTGCTGTTTCTCTTGCCGGGCTAAGGGGTACCTCTGTTGTCACTTCCTGGGAGGCCTCGCTCATCACACAGGAAAACCTCCTTCCTGAGGGCAGCCTATGGTGAATGTGGTTGTCAAGACCACGGGAAAACCTAACCAAAGCCTCAGCCCAGCCTGGCTCCTTCTGGAATAGATAACTCACCCTTTTTTCTCTCTGACTGAGGCTGGTAATGATGATAAAAATGAACACCTAGAATGTGTTTAATGGGATCGCACAGTGTCCCAAGCTCCTGTTCCACATGAGGAAACAGATGGGGCACAGGCAAGCTTGTCTGAAGTCATACAGCTCGTAAATGGCAGAGCCACTTAGCTGGCTCTGCGGACCGTGTTTCCAACCTCTAGACTGGACTAGCTGGTTTCCTGTGGGGGCTCAGCCTTTTTGCCTGGCTGGCAGCGTGTCATAAGAGGTCTGCGGCCATCTGCACGGGGACTTTATCTTCTTCCCTCTTGAGTGAGAGTCTGGGGTCTTGCAACACTGGGTTGCTGTGCCCTGTCCTAAGTTCGTGTGGCAGCCAGTTTTCATTTTGCGTCATTTCATAGGCCACTTTTGTCATGTTTAATAACTGTCACTTCATCATTGGTTCTTTTGTAAAAACTTTCACATGAATCATGTTAGAAAAATAATATTGATTAGTTTCCATGTCCTGGTTTGGGTTTGAACAAGTGTGGAGGTGTGGCCAGAGAGCATATCCTGGAATTGGACAAATCTGTTTCAATATAGACTCCACCACTGACTGGGAACGTCTTTCTGTTTTTTTTTTTGATTCCTTCTTTGGATGTTTTTCAAAGTTCTTCAAGTAATGCCTGGACAAGCTTGTTGTAGCAAGTGAAAGAATACGACAAGTGAAATAGCTGTACAAGGGGACTAATGCATGACCAAGTGTCTGAAGGTAAAGCTGGTCATCTCCCCCTTCAGCCCTGTCCATCTGAATCAGTGGTAGCAACACTCTTCTCCTGGCCGTTCACTTAGCCTCTGCCACGTTGTTTTCTTGTCTGTAACCGGAGGATGACACCTCGCTTTGTGTAGGACTGAGGAGGATGTTTGTGGCAGGTGCTCTTTAAACGGCTGTTCTTGTGTGGAGGGAGCATATGGGCACTAGGGCTGCGGTCAGTTCCATTTTTGTCCTGGAAGGAGGAGTTCTCCCACTTTCCCACTCACTTTATTCCTTTGGGCTCCTCCATCTCGCAGCCTCTGGCACGGCCCGGAGCTCAGCGGAGTCCCAGCCCTGTGACTCCCAGCCAGGCCCAAGAAGGCGCAGTGGGAGCACGCCTCCCCCACTTCAGGCCCCTGCCAGGGTGGGTCTGAGTTCCAGGCCTTCTGATCCTGAGACTGGGCTTGTCTGAGGTTCAAATGAGGTTAGAGAACTGAGGAAGAAGGAGAGACTCTTTAAACCCCACCCCTCCCCTCCCTCTCTCTCTCTCTCTCTCTCTCTGGAGGAAACCTCAAACAGCTCCTCCTGCTTCTCTCCTGCACACACCTCTTCCTGCCTGCTCTACCTTGACACAAAGGTCTGTCCCCAGCTTAGTGGCATCTTGCCTGGGGTGCTAATAATAGAGAAGGGTAGATCTGCCAGCAGTGAATCAGAAGGCTGTCCCTGCTCTGCTCTTTCACTGTGATCCTGGCAAAGTCCTGCGGGGTTGACTTGGTAAATAGCCTTTGTGAGCAGAATAAGCATTTGTGTGTCCTGGAAACTCCTGCTGTCCCTCCCTGAGGGTAACACCCTCCTAGAAGGACACGGGGATGCCTTTGGCCTTGGGATCTTAGGAAAACACAGTTGCGCAGAGCTCCAAGCTTCCAAATCAGCCTGGGGGCTGGGCAGGGAGGGTTTGCAGGTTTGGCAGAGGAGCTGCCGGGATAGATGCTCAGGGGGAAGAAGCGGGAATGGAGAGAAGGGAGGGAGGTAAGTGTGAGGAGGCCACGTTTGGTTCTATCTAAAAGGCAACACGGCCCTCTTATATTAGGCCTTTTCGAGACTCTAAAGCAGAATTAAGAGTGAAAGAAGGAAAGTGAAAGATCTTCAGTTTTCCTATTAAAAAAAAAAAAAAATCCCAAAGCCTCCTACCCAATTCAGTGGGTTGTTTTTGTAACTCGCTGGGATAAGCGTTTTTAGAAACTGTTTAAGAATGCCTCCGGGCAGCCACCTTAAATTCTTTTTGAATCAGGGGTGGGACACGTGTCCATTAATGGACTAAAAGAAAACACTTCCAGATTTGGGGGCTTATTCTCAAGGCACTTTTGCTAGTTTAATACCTCCTTCTTGGATGGTGTTTCGTGGTTTACAAAGGACTTTCACATCGGTTTTTCTCTCCCTTGGTTGTCACAATTACCTTGGGAGCCAGGCACGTCATGTCTTCCTACTATCCCTGATTTACAGATGAGGAAGCCAAGGTTTTGGTAGGTTGAGAGGTCTGCTCAAGGTCACTCAGGGGTGGAGAGGGCACTGAAGCTAAGAATTCCCGTAACCGTCCTGCCTCCCACTGGGGTGAAATAGGATGGTTCCGGGGACCCAAGACCCCATTGAACTCTTGGGTTAAATTAATTTCCCAGTTCTTCTTTATGAGCGTGTGTGGACCTGCTAGTCGTGGCTTTTCTAAACTGATGTTCTTTTCTTTGTTAGAATTTGCATGTAAGATTGAAACCAAGATGGTGACTTACCCGTGCCAGGCCTGGCCCGCTTTTGCACCAGGTCATTGCAGCATGGATTAGCATGGGAGTGTCCTTGATTAAGTATTCTTTCTGCGTTGGTTTAAACATCAGAATTACCTCGCAGGTAATCATGAGTTAAAAGACTGTACACAAAAGGTGTCAGGCAGCCGCCAGATGTTCATTTTAATAAATGGAAAATATGACTCAGAACTGGGGCCAATCTGACCCTGCAAGCAGGCAAATGAGCCATTGAGGGTGCAGTCTTTGTCTTTGGATTGCAGAGTGTGTGGGAACCGGGGCTGGGCTCCTGTGGTTTTGTTTATTTCTCCCCACTTCTTCTATTTGGTCTTGCTGATGCTCCTGCGCCCAGAGTCTATAGGATATTCTGCAGAAATGGGGGCAGAAGCATAACTAAGGCTCAGAAGGGTGAGTTGGGGTACTCCAGTGGAAATGCAGCTGAGGGGGATGAGTTTGAGGGGCTAGAGGTCAGCGCTCAAGGAAGCTTCATGAAGACTTTAATCTTGTTGATAGTGACAACCTGCTTTTGTATAGCACATTGGAAGTTTCCAGAGAACCTTCATGTTGATGCCTATTCCATACGAATCTCACAACAACCAAGGATGTGAGCAGAGCAGTTAATAATATCCCCCTGTTAGAGAGGAAGTAGAAACCAAGAAGCAGGAAGGTTGAGTAATTTGCCCAAAGTTCCACAGCTCATGAATGGCAGAGCTGGGACCAAGCCCCGGGCTTCTGACCCTTGCTCACTTCAGTGTTCTCCACAGCTCACCATCCAGGCTTCCTCCCCTTCCCTCCTCCACCCCTCTGCTCCCCAAGGGCTCCCAGCCATCAGGGTGCCTAGAGGTCAGGGAAGTGAGAATGAGGATTTTTCCAGTGCTGAGATGTTTCTGGAAAAAAGTGGACCGTATCTCCATCCTGATCTGTGCTTTAGGGTCTGAGTCTTAGGCACTCAGCTCTGGAGAGTGCTTGTGCGACATTTCCAAGTGTGGCTGGCTTCTTGCACGCTGCTAGTGGAAAGTAGTAAGAGTTCCATTTTCCTGTTTCAAGCGAGCATTTCCCCCTTGGGGTCATGGTAACCACTTCCTCCTCAGCACCCAGTGGAACGTGGTAAACACCGGTTACAGCAGAGTATTCCCTTCTGAGAGCCTCAGTGGGTTCCTTTTTTCTCCTGTCTTTAAACACGCACACACAGAGTTTGAAGGATGTGTCTCCTTGCCCTCGGGTTTAGGGTTTTCAGAGCGCCCTGCAGTGGTCTTGGAAACAGGCCACCCACACATGGGCAGATGCAGTTCTCACCGAGGTGCTTTGTTGTCTTGCTTCATTTTGGAGGGAACTGGGTTGCAGTCAACTTAGTAGGAATGAATGCAGAGTCCTTAATTATCAGAGGGCACATGGAATCAGCCCGAGGCTTGTGGGTGACCGCACGGTCTGGGCTTTCGGGCCATTAGGACGATAAGGAGTAGACACTGCGGTAGTGACTCTGAAAGTGGCGAGGGGGACAGGGCAGGACTTGGTGGTTGGTAATGAGGAAAAGGAAGCAAACAGGGAGTCTAAAGAAATCGAAAGATGTGGGGATATAAGGAAAGGGTCAGTAAGGGTGAGTAAAAGTTTAAAGAGAGCTGCTAATTTTAGATATTTTTGAAATACTTTATTACTTAAAAAATATATACTCATGGGACTGGCCTGGTGGTCTAGTGATTAGGTTTGTATGCTCTGCTTCAGGGGCCCTGGGGTTTGTGGGTTCGGATCCCAGGCGCAGACCTACATACACACTGCTCATCAAGCCATGCTGTGGCAGCATCCCACATACAAAATAGGGGAAGATGGGCACAGGTGTTAGCTCAGCGACAATCTCCCTCAAGCAAAAAGAGGAGGATTGGCAACGGATGTTAGCCCAGGGACAATCTCCTCTCCAAAATATATATATATATTTGTAATTGCTGGTTTCAGGTTACAAGAATTTCTTCAGAATCCACCCCAGTTTTTCTTAGAGGCTTCGAGACCATGGATTCTGCCACCAGAAAATTCCTGCGATGTGGAGCTGGTCACCCCTGACTGTAGGGTGGTAACTGGGCTGAGTGGGAACTGGAGGAGGTTGAAGCATGTATGGGCTATAAAACCTCCCAGCTCCGTCCTCCAGCCATGCTGTGACTGAGCCAAAAAAGGGAAAAGATACAGCCACTCTTTGTGTGTTTGTGCTTTAACCTTTATGCATTATTAAATAGAACAATGAAAGAGCAGGTCTCTGAGCCTCTCTGGCAGAGATCTCTCAGCAGAATACGCAGGGGCTTCCTGCCACTCCAGCAGGTTTGCGGGACAGTCTGGAGAGAAAACGTAAATTGCAAACAGGCTTGTCACGTTTCCTAATTTGTGCAAATAGATAGTAAAGCTGACAGGCCAGGAAATATCAATATATAACATGCACCTCATGTATATGATGGTGTTTTGTATCCATCTATATTACATCCTTACCTGTATCTCCAGGCTTGGAAGACCTAGCCAAGATTTCGGTACCTCCGGAGAACTTAGGAGGATCCCTGGATAGGTGAGGGCTGAGGCTCTGGCTGCAGGTTGGGGGTCGGGTGACCTGCGTGCTGCTTCCACTGTGGTTGCCGTGATTGGCTTTACACCGACCAAGGCCTTTGTGTCCATCTTCCTCAAATCATGCAGGCTCCTAAGCAAGGTGGAACCTGTGTTTCCACAGTGTCTCCAGTGCACCCTGTTTAAATGGGAATATCTCGGAGAATGTTCTTGTCATACACTTGGTACAGTTAAAATCATGTTCTCCACTTGTCACAATCAGGATTCTGGTGAGGAAGGGGCATTGTTCTGAGGGTGGCAGGTTTTGCTGCTTTTTTTTTTGATGAGGAAGATTGTTGCTGACCTAACATCTGTGCTAATCTTCCTCTATTTTGTATGTGGGATGCCGCCACAGCATGGCTTGATGAGTGGTGTGTAGGTCCACGCCCAGGATCCGAACCAGTGAACATGGGGCTGCACACAAACTTAACCACTACACCACTGGGCCGGCCCCATGGCAGGTTTTTTAATCACTGGAAGTGGGGTACAGAAACCCAGTGTGGGCTCTGTACTTGGCACCTCTTCCTGTTTACCTGCCTGAGTTCACCCCTCTCTCAGCAGCTGCAGTCTGAAGAGCGTGAGGTGGCTATGCCACTTGGTCCACCTGGAATTCCGTCCACGGCGCCACCTCCCACAGACACACACCGAGGGCGGCACCCCCACGCAGGCCCACGGACAGGCTCTGTGTCTCTGGCACAAGATTCCTTCCCATTTCCCTGTGTCAGGATCCTGAGGCCTTTGGAAGCCCGCTTCTTTCCACGGGGATCACGCCTTCAGGTTCCAGTAGGAACAGGAAGGAGCCGTGCCCTCATACCAAAGGACAGTCATGGTCTAGAGCAGAGAGGTGGTTTTAAATCCGTCTTCCTCTCTTACCTGGACCATTACAGCAGCCTCGAAACTGATCTTTTTTTTTTTTTTAAAGATTTTATTTTACTTTATTTTTTTTCCTTTTTCTCCCCAAAGCCCCCCAGTACATAGTTGTATATTCTTTCGTTGTGGGTCCTTCTAGTTGTGGCATGGGGGACGCTGCCTCAGCGTGGTTTGATGAGCAGTGCCATGTCCGCACCCAGGACTCAAACCAACGCAACACTGGGCTGCCTGCAGCGGAGCGCACGAACTTATCCACTCGGCCACGGGGCCAGCCCCTGATCTTTCTTGATTTCACCTTTTCTGGCCTGCTTTCCATTCCCCAGGGCTGCTTTAACACACAGGCAGAGTGATCCTTTTAAAACATAACCCTCCTCCGTCACAACCCTCCAGTGCCCTCCCATCTCACTCCTGGGAAATCCACGGTCCTAACTGTGGCCTAGAGCTCTGTGCGAGGGCCTCGTTCCGATCCACTCCCCTCTTTCCTCGCTCCGTTCCAGCCACTTTGTTCTTCTCGCTGGCCTTCCATTGTGCCCAGCGCGCCCCGTCTCAGACCTCTGACTTGGCTGTCCCCTTGATGTGAGTATGGCTCAGCCCCTCACCTCCTGCAGAAGGGCCTTCCCTGAGCAGCCCAACGGGGCTCGCCCCTCGAGGTCCCCTGCCCTCGGCCACTCCCTTTCCTCCACCTGGCTTTCTTTTTCTTCAGAACACTTGGCTGTCATTGATGTTCTGTATGTTTATTTGTTTTATCATCTGCCTCCTTCCACTTAGAACGTAAGCTCCTTCAAGGGCAAGGCCCTTGCTGGGGTTGTTGCTACATCCATGCGCCTAGGACAGTGGCACATGTGGGTACTCCATAAATACTTGTCCAACAGTCAACGAATAAATGCATCCGTTAGCAGCAGCATTAATGAGCCCTTGATTGTGCAAGGGGCACAAAGATGAACCTCATGGTCTCTGCTCCGAGGACCTCACAGTTCTCATCTCTTCTGTGTGGAAGAATTGGCCTCATAATTCTGTTCACCACTCCTGTTCTTGCCCTTGCCCTTTGAATATTGAGAAGGCCCTTCACTTTGTGAGTCTAGATGTTGGTGATCAAAATGGCCCTCTGCTAATGTTCCTGGGCTCCTGGAGTTCCGTGGGGTCCCGTTCCGGGAGCAGAGTTCAGTCTTGCCCTCACGGAACCTACCCGGAGGGGAAGGAAGCCCTGTTTCTCCCTCAGGGGAAGGGACGTTTTGGAGGGGCTGTGTTCTCAGATCAAATGCAGGGAGAGGCACGAAAGGCGCCGGGTGAGGTATGGCAGCATTTCTTCATGTTACTGGTTTATTTGGTGACCTGTACATTGTTTGAATTGTAAAAGCAAGCTAACCGTATGACAGACATTTTGAAAATAAAGAAAAAGGACGTATATCATCGTAACACCATCATCATAATCCTTCCATCTTAATTCAAAAAGGATTTGAGGATGCTTGCAAGCTTATATGCAGTACAACAGAATATAAAAAATAGCTAAGAAATCAGAGCAAAGGGTCAGCCAGTTTTATCTAAGTCAGTATAAACTGAGTATGCAGAAACGCCTTCTAATACAACTATTCTTAAATAAATTGGTATATTTCCTCCCAGCCTTTGAAAGTCTGCACATTCTTTATAGCCTGTCCTGCCCCCAACCCCCACTTAACATTATGCAAAATTTTCCATGTTTCTTTCTAACTATTGTTCAGGACTGAATGATCAATCCTAAGGATGTACCCCTAATTTATTTAATCATTCCTCTATTGTTGGATGTTGGGTTATTTTCAATGCTATTGTTAAATAAACAATGGCATAATTAACATCTTTGTGCTTGTAACCTTTTCCATATTTTAGAGTATTTCCTGAAGTAGATTTCCAGAGGTAAAATAACTAATGAAAGGTTCAGACATTTTATGGCCCTTGAAACATATTCCTGGGTCTCTTCCCGAAGGGCCGCGTGCTTTCGGGGTGTCTCCAGCCGCTCAAGCCACTTGTGTTGACTTTTCTGTTTTTTTGCTAATGTAACAGGGAAATAGTGTACTGTTATTGTCATTATATTGAATTATATGTATTTTGCCAAGTTATCTTTTGCCATCCTAGAGTTTTTGCACCCACTTGAATTCTTTAGGTACAAAATATATTAACCCTTTGATCATGATATGTTTTGTAAAGTATTTCCTCCAGTTGATTTGACTTTTACTTTGTTTTGGGGGTTTCTTTGCGTTTGATACTTAGAAATTTTACATTTTGGATGATCAAAGCTTTTGGTAATTTCCTCCATCATTTTCACCCGTTTTCTTAGAGACCAGCCCGCGTTCATTGCCCTGGCAGTCAAGGCCCTTGGTGGTCTTGGCTCGCTTCTCCTTTCCAGAAGCCTCACCTCTGTTCTCTTGAAACCTTCTTGTCAGGAAGCTGAACCAGTGGCGTGTCCAGCATATTTGGCACTTGGCATGGATAATTTTTTTAACAGTCCTCCCTTCTGTACGACAAAATTATTTTCAGTAATAATTAAGAAATCAAAACAAATTAATGAAAATGGCCAGAAAAGAATTGCACACAGGGAAACTTCTCCGCTATTGAATTTTGTGTATGTGTTAAAAAGAGGAGAGGGGAGTAAGTAATGGATTGAATACTTGTTAAATACATTAATGCACGTTTTGGATAAAGGGAAGATTATATACTGGTCTGTAGCTGTAATGAATAATGACATTATAGTTTCTATTTTTGAATCTTCTATAAGTTAGTCAGACTTCATAAAAACTTTTCTCCTTTGCATATTTGTGTTCAGTAGATAGAGCCAGATTTTCAGTCCATCTTCCCTTATAGATGGTGGCAAAGCACTTTTTATTAATTTTAACTTTGAAAAGTTTCTTTCACATGAAGCCACAGATGTACAAACAGGAAAAATCTTAAACACGAAGAGAAATTTGGCAGAAATTCACAAATTTCCCATTTCCCAGTAAATCCCACAAGTTGCCATACTGTCCTTTTCTTTCTTTCTTTGGGATGGATTCGATGTCTCTACTGTTGAAAAATTTTAGACGCCAGTCAGAACTCCAAGTGGTCTCCTAGAATGACAGGTGGAAGTAGCCCAGGTTCTGTGTTTTTGTCTTTTTACTGTGCTACCATCGTTGATTTCTGCTCTGCTCCTAGTAGCATAGGATTTGGGGGCACAAAAGGTACCTCGAATTGGGCATGAATGATTCTGAATCCTGTGAACTTGCTCTTGAAACACATGCAGTTGAGTGTCTGTGGGTGCAGGGGGCTGACCTTGTAACTGAGAGCTGAGTTCACTGCCATGTAGAATACAATATTTATTAAAGGATAAATAAGTAGTAAGTCTGTGAATTTGAAGCTTTCGTATTTTATTAAAGAGTCATGCAGCAGTTGTCTAGAATTAGACAGAAGGTTTCGGGCGAGGGCGGTAGGAATATGGTCCATCAGAATTGCCGGCACGTGGTGATCATAAAAAGTGGATCCGTTTTATTATTGTTTTAAATTCCCTGCAGGCAGTTTACCCTCTTAATTGCTTACCTCTAAGGCAGACAGCTCCCATGGCCTGGCCCTTGGTGTTCTGTATGTGCTTTATTTGTGTTTCTCTGCCTTTGCTCATGGTTTTCTCCAGGCGTGAAATCCTACCTCCACTTATCAAACACACGCACACACGATGCGTCTTTCTCACCTTTCAAGATCTAGCTTAAATACTACTTCTTCCGTGAAGCATCCTTAATTTATCCATCTGTCTCCCAGAGAAACTGACTTCCTGTAGCTCCAGTACCTGACATTTCCTACCGTCCATTCCAGTTGTTCAGGCCCTTGCTTGTCCCCCTAATGGCCCGTGGGCTCCCCAGGACCCAGCCCCACACCCAGGACCTAGGGTAGGTGTCTGGTACGTGCTGCTGGATTTGGATGGGTATTACTGATCGTAGGTGGTAGAGTGCCAAGGGAGGGAGAGATGGGCAGCAAGGGCCACTGGATTTTGGATCTCATGGGCAGGAGAGATGAGTGGAGGCTGTTTCAGTCAGAAAAGGGCCTGGGGCCTGGAGAGAGCACAGCAGGACTGGTTTGCTCTTGGTAAGGAAAGACCCTTCTGGAGGGGAGGGCCGTCCAAGGGGAGGTGGCATCTTTGTGGAACTAGCCTTGGCCTGCGTGTGGAGACATGGATTCTTCTCTGTTGGCTGTGGTGTGGGTCAGTCCCTTCCCTTCTCTTCTCTGGGTGTTCTCTACAGCGATGGGCCTGGGCAGGGGCAGCAGAACCCCAGCCGCTTCTTGCTCACGGTATCACGCAAGGTCCCTTTGAGGACTCTGCTTTCCTCATGTGCCCAGACCCCGGCCAGCCCTACCCTAGGTCTGCAGGAGAAAGCAGACCCAGTGTGTGTTGTGTGTGGCATTGATATCAGAAAGAATGGGTGGCCTGACTCGGGGAGGACGCCAGGGAGCCAGCTCAGGGTTGCCTGCCTGGGTCCTGGCTCTGGGGCTCCCAAGAGGATGTGTGAGGCTTCCCTTCCTCGTTCAAGAACCCCAGGCATAAGCTAAACCCTACAGGTAGGGCTGGGGATTCTGGGGGAGTCTCTTCTTCTGCCTTCCCCACCAGCCTCTAAGTCTTGGGGGGGCTCCAAGCCGTTTCTTTAAACAGGAACTTACTGATTCCCGACCCTGGGAAAGGAGTGTGCTAGGGCCAGGAACTCAGCAGGGAATCAGCTGTTTGCTGCCCTGAAGGGACATCCCTGTAGTGGGGGTGACACTTGTGGTACAGCCAGATCATTTGAGTATGCGAATGAACGTGCGAGGGATGGAGGGGCAGGACTGCAGAGGGGAAGCGATGAGCTTTCTGTGCGAGCTTTCTCTGTGCGTTGGGCAGGGAGAGCCGCCGGGCTCGGGCTCGGGGCAAGCACAGGGGAGGTGATAAGGGAGCGAGCGTGGTTTTAAAGAGTGAAGACCCCTTGGGCGGGTCAGGGGAGTGCATCCAGCCAGAGGGACGGCACAAACGGCCCAGAGCAGGAGGCAGCGGGACACATCTTGGCGAATAGTCCAGTTTTGCTTTAGCATAGGGGCCAAGGGACATGGCTGGGCAAGAGCCCTGGGGAGTCCATCTCAGGGAGTCTGGTCTTTGTGCTGAAGGGTTGGGGGAAGCTCCTGAAGGTCTCAAGCGGGGAGGGGCCTGCTGGCATTCCCACGATGAGATTTCTGTCTTAGAACAGTCTCGGGGCTGCAGGAGGGCACGCCTGGAGACAGGGAAGGCCGTCGTAATCCAGGAGAGACAGAGCAGCACGATGCTGGCAGGGACGGGAGGGTGGTCAGGTGGTAGAATCGGGGGCCTTTGGTGATCTGCTGGATGTTCTGGAGACGTGTGCCAGGGTCCCCTTAGCGCTCCCCAAGAGGAGGTCTCAGGGTCTCCCCCACAGTTCGTGGTCCTCAGATCCTCATAGTTCTGCACGGTCCTGTCAGACCTGCTGGGCGGGGGGCTGTGGGGCTGAGTGTTGGGGCAAGACTCTGCACACGCTGTTTCTGCCCAGAGCCCCTCCAGGCCCTGGCCACCAGGGAACCACAGTTGGCTGTGGCGACCAGCCGTGGAGTTCCTGCATCCGAGATGCTGTACTAAGGAGGTAATCAGAAGACAGATGACCTGCGGCTCCTGAGAGCAGTGAGCCCTTACAGCTCCCCGCTCTGCGCTCCCCTGGTCCACGAGAAGGGCCCCGATGGGGTGGCCGAGTCCTCGCTGCCTCCCCGACCCCGGGCCACAGGCACCGGAACCTGCCAGCTCTCTTCTTGTATCACAGCTGCCCACTCCCCAGCACTGCCCTGCGGACAGCCCGGACCCACACACATGGGAGGACCTTAGGGCCGATGTGGGATGGAGATGTTTACCATCTACCCTTTCCTCGTCTGTGAGAAGCCCAGCCCGTTGGTAGCCAGCCCTCTGTAGTCACTTCTGTCATTTCTTCCTTGTTTCGGCAGGCCGGTGGTGGGGGAAGAGAGAGGCTGTCCAGGGGCCTTTGGGTCCGATGTGTCGACACTCCAGGTGCAGCTGGGGACTGCGCTGTGAAATACTCTGAGGCCGTGCGTGGTCCCCTCTGGTGTTTCCCATGCGTTTCGAGGGTTGAGTTTTACGACCTTCCTCCTGGCCCCCCTCAGATGCCATCATGAGTGTCTCCTGTCCCAGCCTGGGCCACAGCTGGCAGCCCCATTGGGCGCCCTGGGTTCTAAGCTCTCGTCTAACTCGCTAGAGGCCGAGGCCAGTCAGAGCCCGCTCCATTCAGCCGCGACCGAGTGACGTTCCGCTTCTCTGGCGAGCAGATGACGGAGCAGGCGGGGCCAGGGTGGCGTGGTTGGGTGGTTCAGAAATCCCGGCTTCTATTTCAGGCCCTGTAGGTAGGCGACCACTGAGCCATCTCTTGCGCTTCCATTCCCTCACCCCCTCTCCCTGGCTATCAACCTAATCAGAGGCCAACTTTCTTTGGGCGTTTTTTTTGTCCTTTAGACTCAAGCGGGCTTGACTTCCCTTGCGTATGATGCGGTCAGGTGTTCCAGCACCTCCTTGATTTCCCGTGGAACCCTCCCTCCTGCCTAGAGGCCTGGGCAGGGCTGTGCACTCTCCTCTCTGCAGTGGCGCACTGACTCCTCCCCGTGCACGTGGCCGGTCAGGGGACTCCTTAAGACCAGCAGAGGTCCTATGGCCGTCTGTCCCGGCACCCCTTCCTTTGTCTCAGAATTCAGGAGCTCAGCTCAGATGCTGTGCGGGCCAGGCAGGTGAACGCGGGAACAGGGCCCGTGATGGGAAGGGAAGGCCCGTCTCAAGTGAGCGGCTCAGCTCCAGCCCACAGACGGACGCCCCCCGGGAATGCCGGCCCAGTATTTCAAAGAAAGTTGCAAAGCTGGATTTTTTGTGTGTGAAATGCCTGATTTTTAAATGCTGGCAACTAATTTAGGGAAAAAAAAATATTGTAGCCAACCAGAAGAAGTCTGCCCTCCACTGGCTGGAGTCTGTGCCCCCCGTCACCGGGTCACTTGTGGCTAGTTGGCTTTATGCAGGGTCTGTGCTTCAGGCTGGAGGGGGTCTTCACCGACTGACTCTCCGGTGGAGATGAAGGAAGGACTGAGTTTGAGGAAAGGAGGAGGAAACAGTTCGCGGAGCTGCCGGTGCACTGGTTGCATCCTGCTGGCCAAGCACCGTGTCAGAAGCTTGGCCGCCTGCATTCCCAGGCACATACTTTCCATTTTCCTCCTGGGTCACCCCGAATTCCGGGGTTCTTTGGTGGTTTATTGCCTCGCTTCCTTTTCCAAAGATTGAGATGACGGGCCCTTGCAAATATTTTCTTCGGTCGGGTTTTTCCTTGGTGACTTCACTCAGAGACAGATGTGCGCTAATAATAGCATCGCAAGTTAAGGGGAATAAATCAGCCAGCTGGTTCCAGTCTCTACAAATGATGTTACAGTTCCTAAATGTGGGCTGTCCCCAGAGACCTCGGAGGGCCCGGCCTGCTGTGGTCACCATGAGACTTGGAGTCCCTCTCTCTGGACAGAGTCCCTGCGGCTCTGGTCACCCAGGAGGGCAGCCCTCATGCCTCCTCCAGACTCCCTGCCTAGCAGCCGCTCTCTGACTCCCACCAGGACGTGCATATTGCCCAGCACACGCAGGTGGGCCCCACAAAGGAGGGTTGCTCTCTTCATAGACTGGCAGGCAGAGGCACTCACTCAACTCCTGCCTTTTCCCTGTGCCCAGAGTCCCCGAGCTTGGTGAGACTTAAACCCTGTTTGCCTTGAGCAGCCCAGTCCTGCAAGTGACTCTCTAGTCCTTTGGTTCAGGGCCACTGGCTGGAAGGACTCTCTGAGGTCATTAAGCCCATTCCTCAGCCTCTACCCTTCCAGAAAATGTTTTTCAGATAACCCACTCGCATCTCTCAGTAATGTTTCATTTCCCCCAACTCAGTAGGAAGGAGATGAAACGAGTCTAAGAGAACAGAAGCATTCTCTTGGCAGGACAGGCCAGAGGGGGACTTTTGTGGGGGTCAGGCTTTGAACTGGAGGGTGGTGTACCTTAGATAGGAAACCTGGCCACCACCTACAGATGCTGATGCTGTGTTGTTGGTTAGCATCTCTGTAAATCCGAGGGAGAAGACAGGAGGGACTGGGGGGGACCCCTTCTTCGCACCCATCTCTAACATAGGAGGCCCTCACCACAGTTTTGTGAAAACCCATCCTGTCTGTAATTACCCGAAGAGCTGCTGTAAAATATCTCAATATAACATAAATGTTAATTCGTTGAAGCCTAAAGAAAAACAGTGAGGGAAACAGTTGTGGGGTGTCTCTGCTTCCGGGGATGGGATGCCCTCTCCCCGCTCCTGCTGCAGCTCCAGTGGTAGGAGTGGGGGCAGCACCCGCAGGTGGGTCCCCCGATTGAGACCCAAGCCTGGGAGTGCCCTTCACCCCTGTTTGCTTCTCTGGGGACGAGAGGCGAGTCTGCGGCCTCCTTTCAGGAGCCCCATGCTTCGGGGGAAAGTGCTAAGTAAGCACTCAGGGCCCCGGGTGACAGAGATGCCCGGGGAAGGGCGATGAGTCAATCTGTTTATGAAAATTACACACACTGCCACCGACGTCAATATGACCCAGGGGACAGCCACGTTCTGAGAGCAGACAAGTCTCGCTCATGCTTAGGGGTTCGCTGGTGTGCCTTTTTGGCAGCCTGTTTCCTGTGCCTCCAGCAGTCTACACGTGAACAGATGCTTGACTGCTTAAGTGAGACGGGCCTCTGCCCCAGGCAGCTCTGGCCGGGAGCAGGAGGCTGGGTGACTCATAGCAGAATTCGGAGCCACGCACCAGCCCCCAGCGGGGTGGGCAGGGCTGTAGAAGCTTCTTCAAGAAAGCCACTCGAGCTTTCTTGTTCTCTCTGCACGTCTGCATCCCCATTTGCTGAGCGCCATGAAGCCCCAGGCGCATCAGTGTGATCTGTCAGAAATATGAATTGCACCAAGGTATCTTGCTTGGAAATATTTTCTAAATATAGCTGGATATTTGATACCGCTTGTAAGTTCTCATGTGGTAGTCAGGCTCTTCCTGAAAAGTTTCCTTGTTAGAAATTCCTTACGTGGGAGTTCCCAGAAATCTGGCTTTGCAGTTAGCCCAGAGTGACCCCCGTCCCACAGCTCTTACAGGCACTCTCTGGGTGCTCAGCAGCGACTTAAAAAGGCAGGATTTTGTCTGATAGCCTTCTTGGCCTGGAGAAGTAAACTTTTAGCAACCTCGAGGTTCAGGACATCTTGTGTCTTCTCTGTCCAGTGGGATTTTCAGGTTTTTAAATTTATAACTGGAAGGTTTTCCGTCTCAGGGGATCTCAGAGAAAATATAAGCAAATATGAAAGAGCTGCGAACACAGGAGAAGTTTGTTTCCATAAGCAGGGCTGTGCTTCTGAGAGCTGGGGGAGAGAAGATGACATTTTAGATTCTTCCACATTTTGCAGAAAACCTCCTTTCAGCTTCCTGGCTGTTTTAAATGTCATCTTCCAGTATGGGATAAAGAAGTCTGTTTCCATGTGGGCCACCCAGCAGAGTGGCCTGGGTCCTGTTGCCTGGGCCACCCTCCCTGGGAACAAGCAGTGACTTCTTTCAGCCCATGGGTCCCTAGGGGGAAAAAGCAGGGGGAGGGCAGGGTCCGCAGGAAACAGAAGAGTGGCTGCTGGCTTCTGCGCACAGCTGCCTCTCACACCCAGCCGAAACATGGCTCCAGGCGTTCTGGACTTCCAGAAAGACTGATTAAGCTCCAAGTTCCTGCAGGGTTCATTTCATGGCGAGGAATAGCACTGTTGTTAGAGACCCACTTTCTGCCAGCTGTGGCCTTTGCCCTCTGCACGGTGTGCATGGAAAGGTGGGACTGGTAGGCCAGGGCTGGGGGTAGGGCAGGAGGTGATCAGACCCCCGCTGCTAACATCCTTGAGCCACACAGAGCCCTCACCCACGTGATTCAACCCACGCCCAGCTCTTGCCCTCAGGGGGCTTACAGCCAGACAGGACACACAGAGGGTTTGCAAGACTCACCTTTCCTGAGTGCTTCTGTCCACGTGGCAGGCGCTGCACAGAGACCCTCTCCTCAAACAAGCCTGCAGGACTGGGGTATTCCCGTTTTACAGATAAGGAGGAAACTAAAGCCCGGAGAGGTCTGGTAACTTATCAAATACCACCCGCCAGAAATAACAAGATGGGAACCTGGGTTAATCTGGCTGTAAGGTTACATGTTACAAATGATAAGAAATGAGGCAGCCAGCAGAAATGATAAGAAATGAGACAGCCGCCAGAGGAACCCCTGAGACCCCCCAGCAGAGTGATGAAAAGCTTGGACCCTGCAGCCAGATGGCCTGGGTTCAAATCTTGGCTTTGCCACTTAGCATCTATAGAACCCTCCACAGGGCAAGTTGTTTAATCTCTGTGCCTCAGTGTCCCCATCTGTAAGACGGGATAACGAGAGTGCCTGTGTGATAGTTCGAGACTGTCATATCATACATACATCATCTCGTTAAGCACCAGCACTGTGTCGGCCTCGAGTAAGCACTCAATACATGTGAGCGGTTCATTGCTCTTACTGAAACATCCAGTGCCTGCCTGGCCTTCTCCTTCCCCCTCTGAGAGCGGAGAAGGAGGAATTGAGCTCCTCCAGCCCCCAGGCCGGGGAAGCTGGAGGTGGTGTGGTGGGGCTGGGCCCTCTGAGGGGCTGGCCTGGGTAGGGCACAGGGATGTACTGCTTGGTCCCAGAAGGTCGGTGCCGATGGTCTGCCAGCCGGTGAGGACCTTCAGTAAATTTCCACCCTCCGTAACTCGGACTTGTTTTTTTGCATTTTACCAAAGTAAAAATAAAATTTCTGGGGAGGGGTGAACGAGGCGAAGGGAGGGAGGGAAGGGACCTGGCGTGTGCTGCAGGGGTGGCCCCGACCAGCTGGCAGGGCCCTGGACGCCCTTTCCCAGAGGAAAGGCTGCGCCTGTCTGTCCTGTGAGCTTTGTCCATTAGGAAGTCAGCTGCTGGAAGCTGCCGCCCGCCCCCAGGCTCTTCCCCGGCCCTCCCTGTTTCCTCCTATTGTTGGGTCCCCGCAGCCTCTGGTCCCCGCAGCCTCTGAGGCCCGGCAGGCTCCTGGTGCGAGGTTTGCTGGCCCCTTTGTGCATCAAAGCATTTCCTACGCTCGCTGCCGCTTCCTCTCCCTCACTGCTTTCCTCCAGCCTCCCATTATTTTTAGTTCTTAAGAGGATGGACTCTCCAGGAGGGAGGAGGAAGGAGGAGCCAAGTCAGTGACCTTCCTGACCAGAGATGGAGCTTTGGCGGGCCCTGCCTGGTCAGAATGTTAGGAGCATTTCCATTTGGGGTGAAGGATACCTCCATTCTAGGGTGCCCAAAAAAGGGCGGATTTGGCAAGACTGTGGGCCCCTTTGATACCAGTTCCTGTAGAGTTAGGAAGAGGGAAGGAGAGTGGATCTGGAACAGAGTCACTGGTGGAAGTGCTTTCTTTGCTGGGTTGACTCACCTGAGTGAAGGGGTCCTCCGGACCCTCTTGTGTGCATGTGCACAGATCCCTGGGCTGGGGCCAGCCAGCCTGCCAGCTGTCCTGGAGCTGGGGTGCAGAGGGAACCAGGGAGTCTCCGTAAGTGTGTCCCCCTGCTCCTTGGAGATGTCTCTGGGGAGGTTCTGGCTTGAGCAGGTGGACATCAAGCAGTGTAAACTGGTGCTTTTCATCTTCTAGGAGATGGGATATGGCAGGACCTGAGCCCTCACTGTGGGCTGGGCCTGTCACATTTTCTTACCAATCAGGTGGCTGGTAGCATTGTGTCCCCACTGTGTGTCCATCCCAGGGGGCAGACAGCAGGGTTTGGACCCACTCCCTGTTCTCCAGGAGCTTCCCCTCTGTGGAGACACACTGCAGTATGCGAGAGTCAAGAGGCACTCCGACCCCAGCCTGCCCTGGGGAGAAAGCCAGGAACGGCATGTGGCAGGAGTGGTCCGAGAAGCTTTATGGAGGAGGCAGGGCCCGCTCACACATTCCAGCCGTATCAGCTGGAGGATGTGGATCCACGGAAGGGAGGAGGGGGAGCAGTGCAGGCTGAGCACCTGCAGGAGCAGAGGCCTGGAGGTGGGGCAGGTGTGGGACAAGAAGATGGCCGGCCCTGCTGGACCAGAGATGGCGCCTGAGAGGGTGAGTGTGGGCCGTGAGGGCAGGAAGGTATGTGGGGTGGTCCCTGGGGGGGCCTTGCTCCCTCCTGGGGGTGGTCAGGGAGCACTCAGGGGGCCCTGTCCTTGCCAGCGAGGCCTGGGGCAGCCTCCTCCGGCAGGCATTCTGGATAATGGTGGTGGAGGGAGAGTGGCCATGATGGAGGACCCCTGTGTGCCCATCTGAGGGCGGCCCTCAATCTAGAAACCAGGCCTTGAGTCGCAACAGGAAGAAGGCAGCTCATCAGGAGAGGAGGGGGGCAGCCCCTCAGGGTTTTCCTGACTTTGGCCAGCATGTGCTGCTGGGAGGTGACTAGCCATGGTGGTGTCCCGGGCCGAACGCTTGCATCAGGAGCTCGCATCTTAAAACAAGAGCTGCTGGTCCTACAGGTCCCATGCTCCCAGCCCGGAGTGAGCAGCCGTCTGGCCTCTTAGGAATGGGGAGGATGCACTCACTCTGGGAACACTGAGGCTTCCTGCCCCCCAGCCTGCAGCCCCCAGGGCTCCCGATCGGCGGGAGGTGCTCCCCACCCCACCACGCTCGCTAGTCCCCCTCCGTGAGTGGCCCTCAGGGGGACAGGCCAGGAAAGCCGGCGCCCACCATCAGCCCTGGGAAAGGGGTTCTCACCCCAGAGCTGGCGGGGACAGCACGTGAGGGGCTGGAGAGGGGAAGGAAATAAAACATGACTCTGGCCTTTTTCAACAAGTGTTTTTGCATTTGGTTTGTTAAAGGGGGGAGACGGTTGGTCGTAAAATCCAGACTTATTTTTAGCCCCAGCCACCTGCTTTTTTGGTCCTTGGTGTCTTGGTTTTGGATGGCCCCCTCCCTCCACACTCACCGCTCCCCCTGCGCTGGGCACGGTTCACTTTGGGCCGGGCCGGGCTTCTGACCCGGCTCGGGGAGCGAGCTCTGGAGCCAGGCCCCCTGCCTGGGCCTGTGCCCGCGGCCAGCTGTCCCGAGGCTCCGCCAACCGGCACAAGGAACAAGGTTGGCTGGGCCCCACTCTGCGCCCGGGAGAAGCCAGGCCTTTCCCCTGCGAAGGAAAGAATGCTCACTAGGGAAACCCTAGCTGCTTTTCTAGAAAGACCAAAAGAAGAAGAAGGAAAAAAAAGCATTTTTCCAAACATGGACAGCTCAGTGACTTTCGCTCAGACTTTTGCAGGGACAGAACAAAATTGCGGATGCAGAGCAAACCTTCCCCGGGCGGGGGCATCTTTCCTCCACTGTGAGCACCTTCCCCAAGCGGCTGTCAGGGAGGCTGTCCTGGAGCGACTCCTCCTGGAACCCATTCGAAAGAGGGCAGGTCTTTATTCAGGCCACCCCCATCTGAAAGGTGCCTCTTCTGACAAAGCACTTGCTGTTTATCTGAGACTGTTTTTGAACTGGGGGAAGGGGAGATAGCCCCAGGACAGGGGGAGGTGATGAGGGTCCCATTATCTCGTTGCCTGAAGCAAAACAAAATCATCAGAATTAAATAGTGCAAACCAGGCAGCTGTGTGACCTTGAGCAAGTTACTTAACCTCTCTGAACATGTTTCATCATTTGCAGAATGGAGATAACATATCAGTGTTGTGAGAGGATATTACATGAGCTATTAGCTTAATACCTAATGATATGTTAGGCATTTAATGTGATTTCTTTGCCTCTTTGCCCTGACAAACCAGTTTATCCTCACTGACCAACACACACATGCACATACACACATGTGTGACAGAGCAAAGAATTCTGGCAACATTCTTTTGGAGAGTCACAGGGTCCAGAGATAATTTCCCTTTTCTGATATTTTAGTGATCTCCCCCCATTTCTTTTCTCAAAAAAAACAAAAAAAGGAGACTCTTTATAATTTTCTAAAAATAAAAGTTAGCCAAGTGATCAAACTATTTAAATAAAAAAAGAAGTACTAGAAGAAAAAGTAGGAACTTGGGGAACAGCTCAGGTGAGAAGGAGATTAAGAAGAGCGTTTATAGAATGAAATTTGTTCAGCAACGGCACTGTTTGCCACCAAAATACTGTTCTTCGGTGGTACCTGGGGGAGTCCCACGTCTGTGAATTGGGGTCCTTTTGGGAAACTCTTCTTTCTCCTTTTGGAAGCTTTTCTGACCTTCTGAGGTGGAAGCTGGCGTCCTGGCCCCGGGCGTTGACTTCCCGAGTCTCGGGGCTCGAAGGCCCGGGAGCCGCCCGTGGGTCCCAGCGCCGCAGCATCCGCGGGGAAGCTTTGTAAGCAAGTCAGACGCAATTCGCTCATGTTCCTGCGCCCGGCGACAGCTTGACCCTCTGGAAGTGCCCAGCTGGATTCTTGCTGGTCTACCATGCCTTGGAGGAGAAAACGATTTCAGTTTGAAAACAGAGACCCAGGAATAAAAACGGAGTGGAGAGCTGGGGTCCGCGGTGCTCACAGTGCGCGGGTGCTTCTGCATCACCCCGTGGTTCTCACCGCAACCTGGGGCGGGCGGGGCTCGGGCGGCGGTATGGTGCCCAGTTCCCGGACGAGAACACTGAGGGCGGGAGAGGCGCGAGGGCTGGCTGGCGGCTGCAGCGGGGAGGGCGCCGAGCGAGGGGTCCCTCCACCTCCCAGACCTGGACTGTGCGCCGCTGCGCCGTGCCGCCTCTGGAAGCGACACCCGAGGCTGCGGGCTGCCCCTCCGGCTCCGAGGCAGAGGGCGTTAGAGCCCGGGTGGAGGCTGGGCGCGTGTCCCCTCCCTCCACGTGCGGGGCCGTGCCGCAGCGGCGGGCCTGGCAGAGTTAGCGGGCGGAGGGGCCGCCGTCCTGGGGCAGACGCGGGACTGTCAGCAGCTGTCTCCGGGATGCCCGCTTCTCGGAGACGGTGCGGGCGTTGCTGTGGCTGATGGGAGAGGAACGGCCGGGGCCTTGAAGAGAAAGGGAGCTGCGATCGCCTGCCTGGAAGCTTCGCCTGGCTTCGGGGGCTCTGACAGGTCCCCGCTGGCCAGCAAAGGCCTCGCACGCCTGTGGGATCTGCCGCCCTCCTCCTGGACCGTGTGAGGCTGGCTGAGCAGGGCCGCCTCCAGAGCCCCCCGGGCGAGGGCTTGCCGACTGCCCGGTGGGACCAGGTGCCTCGGGGCGACTCCCACTCGCCCAGATGAGAGCTGGGGTGCGGGTGTGCGCGAGGCACTTGGGGGACACCCAGAGGAAGGGCTTCCGGAAAAGGGGGCACCTGAGCGGGGTAGGGGTCAGCTCAGTCCTGTGTCTCTGTGGCCGTTCTTGTGAAGAATCGCTGAGGGCAGAAAGTAGAGGCACACAGTGTGGGTTTGGAGGGCCAGGCGGTGGCTGGAGAGAGAGAGGAAGCAGACCCCAAAGGCACTGTGTGCGAGCTGAGGAGGGGACGGTGCTGGCCCTGGCAGCTTGCCCTCCTGGGGAGGCTGGGCTGGCCCTCGGCTCAGACACCGTGCGGGGCCTGCTCACCTCTCAGCGGACGAGAAGGAAGCCACGAGGGAGGGCAGAGCAAAGCCAGATCCTAAAGAACGTGCGGAAGATGAATGAGGGAAGGGCCGGGGACCATCCTCATCCCTCCTGCCAGGGCTTTTTGGGGGGCTGCTGTGAGCCCCTCAAGGACAGCCTCAAGCCTTCCCCTCCCCCCAGCATTGAAGAGCCATGGAGCAACCTGTGGTCGTCGGCAGAGACCAAGCAGGTCAGGACCCAGAAGGCGTGCAGGCCCAGGGCGACCTGCCACCGCCTGACAGCGGGCTCTTTTCCACCCCAGAGGCAGGCTGGCTTCCTGGACATGAGAGCCATGCAGTCATCGAGGGCCCTCTGCGGGGCTGTGCCGCCCCCATCTTGACACTCTCCACATCAGGGACGAGGGGCCCGTGTTTTCATTTTGCACTGAGCCCCACAGCTGATCCTGACAGTAGTTAAAGAGTCCTGGGAGTAGGGTGGCCAGAGGCCCCTCATCCCCAGCCTTGGTTCTGGTTCCCTGGATCCCTTTCCTCCTCCTTTCTACCAGCCCTTTTTGCCTGTTGTGTGGAAGACAAAGGCCAGACCTCCGGGTTATCCCAGTCAGCCCTTTTATTGGTTTAAGGCGGCGTCTCCTGCAGCGTGAGGGGATGCCTGACTGGGAGAACCGGCCGAGGATGGCAGTTACCCAGGAGCCATCAGCGTCACAGGGAGGCTTGGAATCTGCTCTGGGTAAACACACGGAATCAGAGGACTGCCCAGGCCCCTCCCTGGGCCTGCGCCTGGGCCCCAGCAGCGCCTGGCCGGTGGGTGGCTTCTGCCCTGGGCTCTCCGGGCTCCAGGTGCTCCGGGCCCAGGGCCAGAGGAGGGGTGAAGAGCCAGCGGCCGGGAGGCAGGAGACCTGTGTGCTCTGAGCTCCGCCGGCTGCAGGAAGGAGCTCGCCCCACGGAGACGCGGGCCTCTGGGGAGTGGAGTCACCTCTGCTGTGAGACCAGAGATCTGTGGGCAGGAGGAAGAGGGAAGGTGAGAGATGTGCACTGCCCCGCGCCTCCTGTGGGTGCCGGCTCCCACTGGCAGGTGCCGTGGCCAGGACGGCATCTGGCTGTGGGGACGGGCTGGCTGGCCGTGGCTGGAGGAGGCTTGGCTGGCGTTTGCCTGGTCTGAAACGCCCTTTTCCTGTGACTTCTGTCGCCTCAAGCATGAAGAGGGCTGGGGTTTCGCTGTTGGCAGGTGTCTTTCTCCCAGAACAGGTCTCTCTCCACGTTCCCTGAATACCTTAGCTCCTGTCAAGTGAGGTACAAGGGGAGGGGACTGCACTCCCAGAACACCAGACGTCTCCAGGCCACTCTGAGTCTGGACCACATCCCCGTCTGTCCGTCTTCAGATCCTTTCCTTCTAAACTGCTCTGCGTGAAAGGAGGTCCCACACTTTCCTGTGCGGCCAGAGTACAGCATGAGCCCCCACCTCTTACAGAGCAAGGTCAGGGCTGTGACAGACACCAGGGAAGGCCCTGCCCTGCCCTCAGGTAGAAAACGGGGCGGGGCCAGCCCTGTGCTGATTTCCCCAGCAGTGCAGTCCCCTCTGGGTTTGTGTCAGGTTCTTCCCGAAGACCGTGGACCCGAGGTGTTGCCCGAAAAACCTCACATCTGGTCTTCAGTTGGCCTAACCTCCCAGCACAGGATCAAAGTGAGAGCCGTGTGTCTCCAGCCCACCTCATGGGCCCTTACCTGTCAGCAGGTGATCAGCTTTGAGGTGCTTGTGGTGCTTGCCCTTTGCTTGAAGTGCTCCTGGGAGCATGCCAAGTGCAGAATTCCAGCCGCGGTCGAAAAGCGTTTGGCTGGTCTGATCGGTCTCGGGAGGGCCTTGTGTTATGTGGTACTAAGCTGGAAGTGGCACCTGTCCAGCCCCAGGACGGGGCTTATCTGGGGTTTTGGTGGCCGGCTGTGGAGCATCCGCCAAAGGCTGTGGGCTCCTGTGCCGAAAGAGCAGCCAGCAGCGCCCCCTGAGCAGAATGGCCTGGCTGCCCAGGGGAGCCGCCTTGAAGACATCTTGTCATCTTTCCTACTCGCTCTTCTTTCTCCCGTTGCCTCCCCCAGCACTCTCAGGGCTGGAAGGAGCACTCGTGGGTGGGGAGCCTCGCTTGTTGGTATTGGCAAATTGGTGAATGAGTTTGAGGGTCCCAGTGTGAGCTGCACCTACCGGCCCGGCTGGAGACTGGAAGGACTTTGGGGAAGCCACCCAACCTGCCGAGCCTTGGGTCTTCATCTTCTAGAGAAGATGCTCCTGTCTATCATCAGGTGGATGAAGACCGGAAATGAGGCCGTAAAGCACCCGTCGCCCAGTGAGAGCTCCATAGACGATGAGAGTCGTGAATGCACACACGAGGCCCCGTGCTGGCAGGCCGGCTGGGACGTGCTGCACATCTAGGGAAGTGAGCCCTCCCGGCTCCCGGGGGGATGACAAAAGCCGTGCCAGCTGGCGGTGAGTTTCGGAGAGCTGTTCCCTCTGCTCTGTAAAGCTCAGCAGGCTGAGGAATAACTTCCCAGCTCATCCTGTAGATCAGCTGGTCCCCAGATCTGCGTGTGAGTAAGGAATGTGTCAGAGTAGACCTGGCCGAAGTCAGCTAGCTGACTCCTCAGGTGTACGTGTGAGGACCCGCAGCTCAGAGGCCGGCAGGGACCTGCCAGGCCTATGGAGCTTTGGGGTCCTTCCAGGAGGGGTCCAGAGAGGGGGTCCAGATGCCTCGATGATTGGAGGTGAGGAAGGAACGGGGCCGGTGAAATCAGTAGGCAGCCAGCGCTGACCCAGGGGAGGGGACAAGCACCCCTTGCCACACCACATTCGAGGCATTTGAGGGCTGCTTTTGTATTGCCCAAGGCCTGGCTTGAGAAGTTGGAGGCCTGGGTCTGTGGTTGGATTTCGGAGAAGGAACTGAGGGCGTTGAGCCTCTCCTGGGAGCGGAAGGGTAGGGGCCAGAGCAGGGAGTGGTAAACACCTCTTCCAGGTGGTTCTTCCAGGTTGCCAGGCTGCCCTCCTTTCTTGCCCATCGCCTGTCTTAGCCTGGCATCCGTTTCTGAGGACCAGGGGCCTCCAGTGAGGGGCTTGGAGGGACTGTCAGCACCCCCTGCCCTCACCCCCCGCCTGGAAAGCAGCTCCTGAGTGGGTCCCGTGGCGTCCGAGCCGTCGAGAGGGAGCTGGTCATCTGTAACCTCCCCGCCCTTTCATCATCTGCGCCTGTGGGCTGGGGAGGGAGGGGGTGGGCTGCCCCTCGGCCCCCTTTCCGGGGCCTGGCCCTGGACCTGGAAGTGCTTTTCTGTTTCACGCTTGGCAGCGACCTTAGGTACTGCCCGGTGCTGCTATCTAAAACCACGGGGAGTCCCCGAGTGCTGCTGCCAGCTGAGTGATACGTCCCCTGGTGTGCAAACGCGCACGAGTGGAATGTTCTGCCGCCTTCCACTGCGGGGGCAGCCTGGGGGTGGGAGAACGTATGGCCTTGGCCTGTGGGGCCCGTTTTCGTGTTGAAGAAATGCTTCCTCATGGAGAAGGTGTGGAGGGGAAGCTCAACAGAAAGAGGCCCCGGTGCTCAGAGCTTGGCGATGATGGCAGGCTCCCGGGTCCCGTGCACTGTCAGAGCACCCCCGCTCTGGAGCCCCCCTCCCGTTGCTGGACTCCTGGTCTGCAGACTCGGAAGTGAGGTCCGGGAACTAGAGGTTTCCCACTTCAAATGCCCCTGCTGGGCCGAGCCTTGCTGTTTTCAGTGAGCGTCTGCCTTCCAGGGCCCCAGGCCCACTGCCCAGCGTGCCCCCTTGGTCTCTAGAAAGCTGCATCCACAGGTGGGTCTGACCCAGCTCCAGGCTCTGTGCTCTTTTATTCTTTAGTAACTGTGGCAACACCCCTGCTTTGCACCAGGCTGACCACTCCTGGGGTCACTTCAGGGTACCCCCCCTTTGCACACAGAGAGCTAAGTCTCTTCCCCAGACACCCTGTGCTCACAATCTCATAGCTCTATCTCCTGAGATCCAGGGAATCTGGGTGTCATTGCCATTTTACAGATATGGTAATAAGGCCCCCGAGGAGGGTCAGGAACTTGTTCAAGGTTGGTTGGTGAGGAGAGACAGAGCTGGGACTCAGGCCCAGGTTGGCCTGCCTCCCCCACACCACAGCCCCTGAGCCCAGGCCTCCCGGCTTGGCATCCAGAGCTGGCCTCGCCTGCTAGTCCTCATCTCCCTCTGCTCCCAGCACCCATTCCCAGCAGATCTGGTCCCTGCTGCTCCAGCTGCAGGTCCCTGACCGCGGTTCGCACAGGCCACCTGCCTAGAGCAGTCTTTCCGCCTTTAGTCGGCCCCAGCCTGCCTCTGCTGGGCACCGCCTCCATGAGCTCCTTCCTTCCTGGCAGTCGTCAGCTTTGCGTGGCTCCTGCCTGGCCGCGGGACACGTCTGCTCTGGGTCCGCTGTTGCCACCGTGTCTGCAAATAAAATGTGAAATGACACACTGCAGCTGGGCGCTGGTGGCCCCGAGAGGAGCATGAAGAAGGGCAGTGTCCATTTAGATGTTCCCTGATGGGAAAGTGGTGTGGGCTGGGGCCAGCCCCAGACTGAGGACACTCTGCCCTCCCCCTCTGCACCTGCCCCAAACCTGTCAGACCCTCATCCCCTCTGTGGGGACGTGGTGACCGGCTCTGCCCATGTCCTGGGGACCTACCGTGATGTCTTCACCATGAGTGGACAGGCCACCCCCGGCTCATCTTGTGTAGTGGGGTCTCCCATCGTTGCCCTCCCATGTCTGCCCCACCGGCCCATCTCGTGTAGTGGGGTCTCCCATTGTTGCCCTCCCGCGTCTGCCCGATTGTTTGTTCAGCCTTCTGTGTGCTTAGATAAGAAGGGCCTTGGCCTTCTCAGCCTTCTTTGTCATCTCCATCAGAAAGATCTAGGAAAAACGCCCTTACCAGTAAAGGCCTGGCCCTTTGGTCACATGGCCTAGCAGAGCACTGCCCTCACTCAGTGATAGACTAGGTCTTGGCGGGAGAGTGAGGGTTTCTGGGACGGGGATAACTATCACCAGGTTCAGTAGAGAAAGGCTTCTCCTTGAACACATTTTGACTTGAACGCTTGATGACAGAAGCAGCTGAGTCTCAGCAAAGAGAAAAAAAAAAAAGGAGGTTGATTTCACCTTGATTTGACCTTGAGTTCCAGTAGCTG
This sequence comes from Equus quagga, assembly GCF_021613505.1. Classification (NCBI taxonomy): domain Eukaryota; kingdom Metazoa; phylum Chordata; class Mammalia; order Perissodactyla; family Equidae; genus Equus; species Equus quagga. Next base: position 39,281,755 of record NC_060278.1, read on the forward strand.
GAGTCCATCCAGTCTCTGTTTTTTTTTTTTTTTTTGAGGAAGATTAGCCCTGAGCTAATATCTGCTGCCAATCCTCGTCTTTTTTTGCTGAGGAAGACTGGCCCTAAGCTAACATCTGTGCCCATCTTCCTCTACTTTATATGTGGCACGCCTACCACAGCATGGCTTGCCAAGTGGTGCCATGTCCGCACCCGGGATCCGAACTGGCCAACTCTGGGTAGCTGAAGCAGAGTGCATGAACTTAACTGCTCTGCCACTGGGCCGGCCCCCACCCAGTCTCTTCAGGGTAGCCGCTGGGTGCTGCCGGACGGGGACAGAGGAGCTGCGTCTTCAAGCAGGACCCCTCATCTCCCTGTGCAGAATGCCAGCTCCCCCTTCCAGCACAGCACCGTGCGGTTTTCACTCTCCATGGTCATGCTGGTCAGGGATGCGCTTTCTTGGGAACTCGAAATACTTCTCTGTTCAGGTTCCCTTCACTCTCTCAGAGGCTCATGAGGACACTCAGTCTTCACCTCGCCAGCCCATTCTTATTTAGGTTGAATTGGGGATATTTTTTTCTAGAGAAATGTTTATTGCTGGGGATAAAGAGGATTTTTTTTCCAAGTATTCCTATAGATGAGGGTTTAAATGCCAGCTTTGTCACTTACTACTCTGAGGCTCAGGTTCTATGGATGGAAATAACAATAATTGCCTTGCAGGCTTGTTGTGAAAATAAAATAAGAAGGTGCTCAATAAATGTTAGTTCTGCTTTCTGCCCAAGGAGCCCCTCCCCCCCACAAACACGGTTTTTACTTGAGAAACACCCTGAGAAGGAGAAGTGCAGTGCAGCGAGAGACCTGCAGGCTGGCTCACCCCTGTGTGCACCGAAGCCGGGGGCGGGGGGGCGGGGGTGCCATCCCCAGGGAACTCCCTTTAGTCTCTCCTAAAACTGCTCACAGGCAAGAGGAGCCACTGTCGCCATCGCGTCTACAAATAAAATGTGAAATGACACACTGCAGTGTCCATCCGTCCCCAGAGTCTGGTGGACCAGCTGTCTATCCCGCACTGAACAGTTGAGGAAACTGAGGCCCCGAGAGGGGCACGGAGAAGGGCAGTGTGGGTTTAGTTGTTCCCTGACGTGGCAGTGGCGTGGGATGGGGTCAGCCCTGGATTGAGGACACTCTGACTCCTCTCTCTTCCCATCCCCCGGACCTGTCAGACCCTTTCCCCAAAGGTCTCCTTGCTTCTGGGTGTTTTGCTCAATCTCTTTGTAAAAACAGGCTTTGCAAAGCCTGCTCTGACTGTGCGCCGCATACATGACAGAGGTGAGGTCCTCGGAGCCACGAAGGACACCTTCCCTGTGGGCATGGCTCTTCTCATCCTGTGGCCATAGGCAGTGAGTTACCTTGCATTCATCCTAACCAGAAAGTCGTAGTCCTCTTTCTAATGTAGAGTTCTTCGTTTGCTTCTTTCTAGAGCAAGTCATGGAGGAAAATAAAGAACATGGTGCACTGGTCTCCCTTTGTCATGTCCTTCAAGAAGAAGTACCCCTGGATCCAGCTGGCAGGACACGCAGGTAGCCGCAGCCCTCCCGGACTTCCCAACAGGACCATCGGCTCTCTGGGGACTCACCCAGCATGTGTGGGGGGCGGATCTATCTGGCCCTGATGCTCGGGGATGGCAGCATCCTGCACAGATTCTCCCTGAGAGACGCTGTTGTCTGCAACTGCAGCCACACTTGTGAGATGTGGCCTTATCACCGCCCGAAAATGCAGGCAGACAACCACTCTCTCCAGTCTGTGCCACCTGCTCCCCAAAACACACACATCCCCCTTCCTCAGTCTCTGTCTCTTGCACTCTCTTTCTCTCTCCCAGTCTCTTGCAATTTAACTCAATAAAACAGATGAAATCCTCAGTCTTATAGCTTGCCTGCCATTTGTCATCTTGGACAAAAAGGCAGCGCTAACCACTTCACTGAGCGCCTACTGTATGCCCCCATCACCGTGGCCCTAGGGGTGACCACATTAATGGAAGCAGAGTGCCTGCCCCCAAGGAGCTTGTAGCTGCTGGAAGATGTGGACAAGTGACGGCCACAAGCAGCAGACAGTGTGCAGTGCTGGGCACAGGTGACCAGGGTGCTAGGTCAGCTGTGTGGTCTCCAGTTGGCCCATGAGCCACAGAGAAGGCGGGACACCTAAAGCCAAGGCCCCAGAACCATCCAGCCCACACAGGGGGGCCCTTTGGCATACATCATCCTCCAGGGGCATTTCAGCCGCCACCGTGGACTTGGCCTTCATGACCCCAGGCAAGCACAAGGTCTGCTGTTTCTTTTATATCCCCAACCCATTGGCCTAGCCCAAGGCACCTGGATGGGCCCCCTTCCTAAATACTTACCTGGGAGTGTGGCTGGGAAGAACCCGCTTCTCAGCCAGTCTCCCCGTCCTGGCACTGAATCCAGTCCTACCAGGGTCTCTCCTCCACTGAGACTGGAAAACATCTTCGTTGCCCAGCCTGAGAAGCAGGGCTGAGGATGGGGGTGGGGATGGTACCAGTGGTACAGAGAAGAGTGACCAGGTCTTGGCACAGACCTCTCACTCAGCCCTGCTAACACACTGGTGTCCCTCCATCTGCAGAGGAGGAGCCTGGGGTCAGGGAAGTTGGGGAACCGGCCAGGGTTGCAGCCTGTGAGTGGGGGGACTGGAACTTGTACCCGCTGCCCTTAAAGTGCTTGGTCCACAAGCGGGGACCTGGGCACAGCTTCAGCCCCAGGCTCAGCAAGGCCTCCAGCACCCCCGAGAGGCCCAAGCATGACGACCGAGGGGGCGGTCAGGTGGGTGGGTTGGAGCAGGGCGGGCATCTCTGCCAGCCGAGGCTGGGCACCAAGGGCCTCCTCCCACCTTGCCCTGCAGGGAGCTTCAAGGCGGCTGCCAACGGCCGGATCCTGAAGAAGCACTGTGAGTCAGAGCAGCGCTGCCTGGACCGGCTGATGGCCGACGTGCTGAAGCCCTTCGTGCCTGCCTACCACGGGGACGTGGTGAAGGACGGGGAGCGGTACAACCAGATGGACGACCTGCTGGCCGACTTCGACTCGCCTTGCGTGATGGACTGCAAGATGGGCATCAGGTGAGTACACACGCTCACCGGGAACACCGTCCAAGGCTTCCGGGAGGCTGGGGCGTGCCGGGCTGTCCTCGAGGCCTGTGTATGAGGGAGGCCTGGGGGTTCGGTTGGACCACTGGAACCCCATCCCCACACCAGTCGTCTCACATGATGTGCAGAGGGGACAGGGACCCTGGCCATGCCCCTGTTGGCCTCTTTCCTTCTCTGGTGAGCTGGGGGCAGAGGGAGTACAAGAGCCAGTAGCTGGTGGGGCTAGAAAGGGGCCTGGCTCAGTGCTGAGCCTCCCCAGGGAGAGAGCAGAGAGAACTGCCCATCTGGTCCGGTGGGGTTGCTGGGGGGTAGCAAGATGGTGGCTCCCTGTTACATGAGCTGCAAGGGGAGACCGACCAGACCAGAGGCTGTCCTCACCCCGCCCTCCTCCCCTGTGCCTGTGAGTGGGAAAAGAGCTGCTCAGGAGATCATGTCGGTTCGCCAAAAAAGACTTGTGTCGGCCATACAAGGGCCGCAGAGGAGGGGGCCCAGGAGCTGGAGAGGCCCTGGCGACGCGCACCAGCTTGCCCGCGTGGTGGACTGTGCTGAGGGTGGCCGCAGCCCGGTGGCAGTGCTCCAGGGCCCGGGAGCAAGGCACAGAGACCAGAGGGCTGCTTGGGCCTGTGTGTGGAATTGGGTTCCACCACCCACCCCCAGCGTCAGGCTCACCCTGGCATCTGCCCAGAGACATGAGCCAAGAGTGGACCGCGAGGGAAGGAGATAGTGACCAGAGCCAGGCGGGCCTGAGACCCACCACCCTGAGCTGGGGACCCTGTTTAGCTGCACAGTTTCTCATCCCCCCTCAGACTTGACCGTTCCATCCCGGGATGTGGCTCTGTCCCCCGCGGGGAAGGGCAGTGAAGTCCTCTGAGGCTGTGGGCCACCTGGTGTCCAGGGCTCTGTGCTGGCCTCACAGAGTCGCCTGGCCGCAGGTGCCCAGACGGAGCGGCCCTGCTCGCCGGGAGGCCAGGCCCCAAGGAGCAGGGCTCAGGCTGGAGCCCGCCTCTGTTTGCTTTGGCTGGTTTCAGTGGTTTTATTTCTTCTAAGGGGAGATTGGGAAAGACGGGTGTGTGTGTACACGCGTGTGTGCATGCTTAAGAGAAACAGAGACGGAGGCCAGGAGAGACGCGGGCCAAGCCAGCCAGGTTTCCTTTCCTCCTCTCCCCTCGCTCCTTGGCGCTGCCCCAGGGCAGGGACACGGGGGATGAGGAAGTACAGGTCCCCCCGTTGGCGCTTGGCACTGCCCCGGGTCCCCTCGCTCCCTCCACCCAGGGCCCCCTCCCGCCCCCAGTCAGCCCACAGGGAGGAGACAGAAGGTCCTTCCAGCCACGCCTTGGCCACTGCTCTTCCCCGGAGTCTTATTTCTGTCCCCAGAGGCCCTGCCCTGTGCACCAGATGCGCCCTCTCAAGAGGAGACACACGAATATTCCAGCTGGTGTTCACTCAGACTGTGGCCAAAAGCGTACACCCCGTGGGAAGAACAGGGCCAGTCAGTCCTGAAAGGCTGCCCGGTGTACCTGGGTGTTCCCTGGGGGGCCCCTCCACCCCTCCCAAGGCTGCCTCCGTTCCCTGCCTCCTGTTCCCTGCCTCCTGCAGCTTCTGTCCCACTGCACCCAGGGTTCTCAGAGACCTAGAGTGACCAGTGAGTCTGGGACACATTGAACCCAGTCCTGGGCAGGGCCTGGAGGCGGGGGTAGTGGGGCGAGAGAGGGGCCCCGTGTGCAGGGGAGGAGGTTGGTCTCCCCAGAACCAGTCCCAGCCCGGTTCCACCTTCCCTGCCTCACGGAGCCCAAGGACGGATCTTTCTGTGCTCTGAGTGCTGTGCCAGGTGCTCCTCCAGGGGTCAGAGGCCACCCTGGGGCAGTCTGAGCAAGAGGACTCTGACACTAGAGGTTAAGGGACTCATCAGCGCCTCACGGCTGGGTAGCGGCACAGCTCGCATCTGCACCAGGCCTCCAACTACAGATCCAGCCTGGCTGCAGCCCCGCGCTTCCAGAGGGGCTCTGTGGGTCCCTGCATTTTCTCAATTGGGTTGTTCCAAAACCCTTCCCCTCAGAGCCTCTTCCGAGACCAGCAGTCCATGGCCATCACCAGAGTGTGGCCCGTGCTTGCCAGAGGGAGGAGGCTGGAGCCCTGGGCCACCACGGACACGGAGTCCTGGGCATCAGGGATTGAGACTTGTCACGGACTTGTCACAGTGGTGGAAGAGCTGAGGAGCAAACCGAGCCCCGGCCACACTTTCCCCTAAGGAAAAGGGGATGCAGGCACCCGTGGTGTCCTGAACTAGGGGCATCTTGGGACCCCAGTTCCACGTGGACACACGCTCACTCTGCCCTGGGGAGTTTTCTTAGATCTGATCCTGTAAATCTGTGTGTTATATGACCTGCCGCTGAGAGTCAGAAGTGTCTTCTTGACATCCGGACCAGGGGCTGGCGGCTGGACCCCAGAGCCGGTCTCCAGCCCCTCTGCCCTTTTGGAAGCTGCAGGTGGCTTTGGTGTGTCGCCCGCTGGCCCCTGGACTTGCTTCCTTCCTGAGAGGCAGACGCCCTTTACTTAGTCCTGAGTTGCCGTTTCCCCCAGCAGCCCTGTGCTGTGAGATGGAGGTTTGGCCTTCCCTTGGGGCTGGGGGGCCAGCGGGTCAGGGCAGTGGGGAGGCTGGCGACCCTTGTGGGCATCTCTGCCCAGCCCCTTTCGTCTCCGGGGGGTGAGTGACTGCCCAGATGAGCTGCGGGGCCCTGTGTGGAGTAAGGCCCCCGTGAGAAGGGATTTGACAAGGAGGCCTGCTTCCTATTGACGGAGCTACTGAGGGCTCTTTCCAGAAGTGCAGGCCCCCGCAGTGCACTGGGAGCATTTGGATGGCCAGCCCCTGCCCCAGCCACACACATACATGCACACACCTGCGCATGTGCGGGCCAGTGCGGCAGACGTCAGCATGACTCCGTGCAGAAGTATCTGCGTCACAGCTCTGCCTAGAAGCTCTCGTCGTCACTGACCCAGCTCTGCACACACAGCAGTGTGTGTGCACGGGTGCGTGTGCATGGGTGCATGTGCGATTGCACAACCAAGGGCTGGTGGACATTCTCAGTCTTCATCACCTCCTGGAAGGTCCTTCATGACCAGGTGCAAGTTCACACCCAAGGGTTTGGGTTTTTTTCTTACGTCAATTGATAGAGTGGTTTCTGAAAACTCACTTTTGAAAGACGTCATGGATTTGACGTTCCATCTGTTCTGGGTCCCAAACCAGCAGCTTGGAGAAGGTGCGGTGGGAAGTGGTGGAGTGAGGCCCGTGGAGAGTGGGGGCCTCATGGGCAGCTGCCACTCACGTGGGGCCAGGGGCAAAGACTTCCCTTTACTGCGGCTGACGCTGAGATTTCTGTTGCGTGAACCGTCACGGGCGGCAGCTGAGCCTGGTGTGGGGGAGGAGGGGGTTTAAAAGGGAGCAGGGAAGGGGGAGGGCATGCGTGGGTGCTGTGCAGTACACTCGTGTGTGCAGCAGGGGGCACTCACGCAGCTTAGCTTGGTGACGGGTGTGAGGGAAGCTGCCCGGGGCCAGGGGTTCAACCGGGACAGCGAGCAACATAGTCGGCCGTGTTTTCTCACGCTCTTCGGGCTGGGGCTCAGGTCAGAGGAGGCGTGGGCTGGCCTGAGGCCTGGTGCCCATGGGGCAGGATGAGCCGGCGCATCTCCGCTTAGGACAGAGGCCAAGGAGCCCCAGACTCCCCCTCCCGGTCCTGGGCTTCTCCCGCCAGCGCTGTGGCCCTTTCAGAGGCACCCTCCAGCCTGACTTTTGTACTAGAGATCGCCCCCCTTTGGAGAGCCAGAGCCCTCTAAGGGCTGGCTTAACCCTTCAGGCCGCCTGAGAACTGGGGAGAGGGGTGGGGTGGGGGCACCCACACAGGTACCGGCTTTGGAAGCCCTCGCTTTGTGGAGGGGTCCAGGCAACCAAGCGGGGACAGCTGGGGCCCTGAGTGGACCCTGCCCCTACCCCCTCTCCCACCCTCACCCCAGCAAGGATGAGGGGAGGGGCAGCAGGACAAGCGGCCCTGCCTCCTTCGTCCCTCCCCTGCTGGCCCTGTGAGGGTCCCCCCAGAAGGAAGAGCTCCTCGGGCTGTCAGGCTGCCTCCTCGGGGGGCGTGGAATGAAGCGGCTCCCATCCAGCACGCCCGCCCTATTCTCCTCCATCAGGCGCTGGCGCCGGCTTGAGCCGAGCGTGAGCCCATCTTGGATGAGTGGGTCTTGACTAAGCTGACTGTGGCCCTCAGGCAAGGCACCAGTCAGCCGCGGTCCAGCCAACGGCCCTCATGTCGCCTCCCCTCCCACACAGGACGTACCTGGAGGAGGAGCTCACCAAGGCCCGCAAGAAACCCAGCCTCCGGAAGGACATGTACCAGAAGATGATTGACGTGGACCCTGAGGCCCCGACCGAGGAGGAGAAGGCCCAGCGGGCTGTCACCAAGCCGCGGTACATGCAGTGGAGGGAGACCATCAGCTCCACCGCCACCCTCGGGTTCAGGATCGAGGGCATCAAGGTGAGCCCAGCCAGGTGTGGTCTGAGGCTGCCTGGGCCCCTGGCTCCCCGGTGGGAAGGAACCGGCACTCGGGCTCTGCTGACATTCACCCCAGGGTCCTGGCTGCTGTTTGGCCCCTGCAGAGGCTGAGGCCAGACATAAGGGAAACAGGCCTGCTCCTCACTCTGGGTGCAGGTGGGATGGCCACGTCGGGGCTGGGACCTCTGAGCGGAGTGGCTTCTAGCCCTGCCCAGCGGTCAGCCCTCTGCCAAGGACTCTACACTTAGCCCAGACTATGCCGGCACCGAGCAGCACGCAGGAGCCAGCTTGCTCCCCGGGTGCCAGTGAGGGGAGCTGGCCTGTTCTACCCGGGACCTGAAAACCGCGGCCTGGCCGTGAGATGCGGGCAAGGGAGGGGGCACATTGGCTGCCTTTGACGTGTGAGCTGGGACTCTTGCTCTGCTCGGGTAGGCAGGACTGAGCACCACTCCTGTGTCACCAAATACCTCTGTGAGGCTGCCCCAACTTCCCGGCCACTCATTCTCTTTTCTGTCCTCCCCAGTCTCCCAAGAAGGGCCTAAGTAGGCCCTGTCTGCATCCGGATCCTACACCTCCTTGCCCTTAGATGGGAAGGGCAGGCTCAGACAGGGCTCCTCCGGGGAGCAGGGCTGTGAGGCGCCAGCCCCTCAGGGTCTCAGACAGCCGTCCCTGCAGAGCAGTTCCTGAGCGTTCTTGGTCTCCATTCTCTGTGCCTTCTTGGCCCACACTGTCCAGCCCTGGAGTCAGGGATGGGCGGCCAGGAGCCCAAACTCTGGAGCAGGCTGAGCCGGGCAGGTTCCCGCAGCCCCGTGCAGACGGCATCTTGGTTGGCGGTGCCTCGCTGCCGACGGCAGTGTAGGGGAGAGCGCCCACCTTCTCTCGGGACAGCTGCTCGCAAGCTCAGGGCTGAGAAAGCCATTCACCCCTTCCCTGTCTTCTGAAACCAGCTTGTCTCTTTTTTGCATCCAGCCCTCAGACGAGATGCAATGATAACGCTCATCCTGCTCCCCCGATGCTCATTTCCCCCCTTTATCTGTTTGAAACCGTCCACCCTTCCTTTTACCTCTCCTCTCACACTGATGTCTGGTCTCTGTCCACTGTCAGCTCAGGGACAGCCCACAGTCTGTCTTCTCGGGCTCAGGGCCACCAGCTCTGAGAGGAGCCAGCTGTCTGTGTCAGCGCTCAACCTGCCCTCCCATCCCTTGTCTGGGAAACGCCGCTAACGAGGCCCTGTGGGAAAGGCTCAGCCGAGAGGGGTCACCTGCCACCCCTTGGCTCTCTCCTTCTGCCCCAGGGTCACCCCTGTTCTTTCAGAGGCAGCTACAGTGCTTTAACTAACCTCTGAGCTGGTGGGGCACAGACCTATGGGTGGGGGCTCCTGCTGGGGCCATCCTTGCTCACCCTTTGTCCTTAAAGAACAGATTCCCTCCTGGACGAGCTGAGCCCTCTGTGCTGTCCCGGAACAGCTTGGAACAGACATAGAGCCTGGCTAAGAAGATGGAACGATCTCTGACACAGGGCGGACCAGTGTCACGTCCTGGCTTTCAGGGAACCTGCACCGAGACGTTAACTTACAGAGGGACTCGAGCTGGACTTGGGGTGGGGAGCGCCTCTCCTGACTGGCCAGGGAGGGTGCCTTGGACGGTAGGGACCTTCGGGCACTGTGGTTCCAGAGCCCAGGCCCTGGAGTGGCAGCCGAGGCCCGTCCACCTCCTTCATCCCTTGCTGCTCACACTCACGAGCTCCTCCATTCTTGGCCCAAGCGCCCCTCATGCCTCCAGGCCTTTCCCCTCGTCTTCGCTCTGCCCGGGGCACTGATGGCCCTCCTTGTTCTCCTCAGTCAGGGCCCAGGACAGGCCGCCCTCTGCTGTTCCTGCCCCCTTGCGCCACAGGTGGGCACCTGCTGCCCAGGGGTCAGGCCTGGGCTCAGAGCGGCTTTCTCGGACCGCTGGGTGGATGAGCCTGGTACCTGCCCCTGGCCTTCTGCTGACCCCATCTTGGGCCGGGCTGTCTTTCTCCCTCTCAGAAGGAAGACGGCTCTGTGAACCGGGACTTCAAGAAGACCAAAACGCGGGAGCAGGTCACTGAGGCCTTCAGAGAATTCACTAAAGGAAACCGCAACGTCCTGGTGAGTCAGGGCCCCTGCAGGAGCCAGCGCACAGCCTCTCGAGCAGGGCAAACTGTGTCCTCTCTGGAGATCCCGGCCTTGGTGCCCACACAGACAGTCCTGGCCCCCAGCTTCTGCTGGTGGGTGAGGAGGAAGGTGATGTGGTCATCAGCCCCGCTCAGTGGCCACCCATACCCTCTGCCCCTCGGCCATCAGCCACACAGCTCCCAGAAACCTCTTCCATCCTGTTAAGAGCAGTCCTTTCCGCTGCTGCATTTCTGTGGCATCTGCTGCCTGCTAAGGATCGTGCTCATGCTCGTCAGATCCTCACGCAGCCCTCTGGGTGGACGTTCTTGTCCCCATTTTACAGAAGAGGAAGTTGAGAGGTCAAGGACACACAGCTAGGAAAGGGCAGAGCTCGATCTGCCCCGCGTGGGCCGGCCGGCAGCCCGCTGGTCCCTGCACTCCCGGTGCCTCCCCAGCCAGCCTGGCTGGGCCTCTCCCAGGCTGTGCGGCTGAGGAGGGAAGGGTGCGTGGGGGTCCCATCGCCCTCCCCAGTGAGCACCGACAGCTTTCTGAGCCTGGGTGCAGGTGGCACAAGTTGGCGACTAAGTGATTCACATTCATGGCCACAGCAATAGGCAGGCTGGGCAGATGCTCTGACCCCTGGCATCAGGACCCCACCCTCCCAGCCGAGGCAGGGCTCCCTGTGACAGTCAGAGATCCGGGCATACCCCGGACGTGGGCCTTGTAGCACCCGTGAGAGGCCCCTTCTCCCCAACAGGCTCCCAGGGCTGCAGCGCGGGCAGGGGTGGGCCCAGATGGCCTTTCCCCGGGGCGACTCAGCACCGGCTGGAACAGGGTCTCCTCCCTCCTTTTCCAGCCAGGAGACTTCCCTGGCTCCTGGCCAGCGCCGAGGCTTCAGTCATGGGCATGCACCCCGCTCTTCCATGGCCTGCGCCTGGTTCCTGGGTCACCTCCCGGGAGGTTCCAGCCCTCAGCAAGGCCGAGACGAGAGGGGCACTCCTGGTGCCGGTGGGCACTGAGGGACCACGTGTGCCCGTGCTGCAGGCTGCCCGTGGCGCCAGGGCCGGCACAGCTCAGCCGGGCTGAAGGGCTCTGTGGGGAGGCCACTGGCAGGGATGTTTGTGGCTCCCCTTCCCTGTCCTTTCAAATGTCAGGGCACTGAAGTTGGTATTCAGGAAGCTGCCATGGCAACCGGCTCTTCAGCCTCGGCCTTGACACAGCCGGCTTTCCAGAATAAACTGCACCCTCGTGCGAGGAGCTCCTGGAGGCCACGTGGCTGTTGGGGACCTGCCCGCCCACACCTCCTGCTTGTGCCCGGTGGAGGGAGCGTGGGCCCAGGAGCCCGGCTGCCCCGCCTCCTCTGGGCCTCCGCACCTGCATTTCTAGACGAGGAGGTTGGAATAGATGAGCAGGGTGTAAGGTCCCTCCCACTTTGACACTCGGTGACTCCAGTGGGCCAAACGGGGCTTACGATCCACCCCCTGCCCTCAAGTGTTTAAAAATCTGGTCACTTTTCCTTTCTTAGGTCGCCTACCGGGACCGGCTGAAGGCCATCCGGGCCACCCTGGAAGTCTCTCCCTTCTTCAAGTGCCACGAGGTATGTACTGGCTTTTGTCCTTGAGCAGACAACAACGTGCTCTGTGTGGTTGGCCGTCACCTTCGGGTGTGTCTGCAGGCTCCCATGCTGACAGACCGGCTTGCTCCAGAAGCCTGGAGGTGTTTTCAGGATGACCGTGGCCAGAGGCCCCTCAGCTACGTGGAGGGACCACGATGTAACTCATCTGTGCCAGGCCCGTGGGATGACCACATGGGGCCATCCTGCCTGAGAGCTGTGGTCATAACCCCGTCCGTCCCGCCACTGAGGCTTGTCCATCTCAGGGGGCGTGGCAGGACTTCCGTCCCACACACCCAAGGGTCTTAGGGAAACTTTGAGCAGAGTTACTTTGAGTTACTTTGCTAGAGTAGCCAGGTAACCCCTCATCACCTCCCAAGACCTTCAAGAGGGGGTCAGGTCTTCAGGTAGCCCCCAACGTAGCAGGCCTGGAAACTTCCACCTGCTCTGCCCTCGTCTGCAGAGACAGGAGGCAGCAGACAAGGAGCCGAGACACCTGAGAGGGGATTTGCGAATTGTCAGCGCTTCCCGTGAGGAGTTTAAAGATCCTGACATCAGGCAGTCCAGGGTCCCCAGCCGCACGTGCGTGCGTGCACACACACACACGTGCACACAGACGTGGCTGCTGTGGCCGGGGGCCTGTGAAGCAGGAATCCCACCACTCCTTTCAGCTCCTTCTTAAGTGCAGCTGCTCCAGGATCTTGCATGGAGGGAGCCTCAGCTGAGCCCGGCCCACAGAGAGGGCCGTGGATCCCGCCCATGGAGCTGGGGACAGGGGCCCTGGGGCTCTGGGCCAGGGAGTGTGCCCAGAGGGCGGTGGGCCAGCACCTCTGTGCAGGTTACGCGGCCGGCGCTTCCTCCAGGTGGACACCGGCCTTGCCCTTGGATTTTATCCCCAATTTGCCCCTGGCCAGGGTGGCCCTGTCCCACTCTATGTGGTGGCCCTGATGGGCGGGCAGAGGGCAGGCTCACTTGGCCGGTCTGTGTCCTGAGTGGCTGTGCTGGTCTGGCTCTTCTTGGAATGCCCTTGTCTTCCCTTGGCCTCGCTGAAGCCCCGCGTCCCGGGTCCTGGGCTCCTCCTGGGGCCTCTGTGTTCCCAGCTTGATGGAAGGTCCTGTCCAGCCTGCCAGGGCCTCCCTCGGCTCCAGCCTGCCTGCCTGCCTGCCCGATCCTGGGGGCCGAGCCTGGAAGGACTTCAGGCCACAGAGCCGCCTGTGACCTCCTGTTCTGGACGGAGAGACCCCTCTGCCTCCCCGCCACGCTCCCCCGGCAGCCCCGGCTTTGTCTCACAGCCCTGGCTTCCCTTCTCCAGCACCTGTACTATTAATTCTTGACGCATGGTTCTGCTGTTCTCTTCCTGGAGCTCACTGGTGAACTTCAGGTCTAGAAGGAGACCAGCTTAGCTGGGGCTTCTGTCATTTCCCACCTGAGAGGGGGCAGCCCCTTTTCCCGGCTCCCTGGCCCGCTCCGGGCTCCGGGAACCATGATGACCTGTCACCCTCTCCCAGCACCCCTTGTCTCCTGCTGCCCCCACGTGGGTGACCCAGGGGAGGGTTTGGAGGATGTGTTCTGGAGGGCTCTTTGGTGCCCACTGTCCCCGGGGGAAACCATAGGCAGGGACCAGCCTCAGAGGCCCTGTCTGCCCAGGATTCGCAGGGGATTCTGCGGCCAGCATGGGGGGCGATCTGGGCCCCACTGCCTGCCCTCCTGGGGGTGCTGTGTGCATCTGGACAGGGTTCTTTCCTCTGCCCCTTGGGTACAGAGTGTGGGAGCTCTGTGGCGCCCCCGCCTTTCACATGAGCAATTACTCAGGGTGTCAGGGAGGGGAGGGCTAAGGCCCCAAGGCTTAGCTGAGGTCTGAAATAGCAGAAAGTGTGTGGGTCGGAGCTGGGGACTTCTGCCGTCCTGGACATCCTCCTGTCACTGCCCACACACAGGGTGGTCATTGCTCTGGAATGCCATGTCCTCTGCCCCTGGCCTGGCCACTTTCAGGCGGGCTTTGCTGTCCGAGTGAGCATGGGGGATGGAGTTGCGGGCTCTGGGCCCCGCCTGAGCAGACCTCTCCCCATTTCATTCAGGCCTCAGGCTTTTCCAAGTCTCCTCGCTGTGGAGGGCGGGGTCCGGAGGCTCCAGCCGGGCCCTCCCCTCATCTCCCTGTTCCCCTCCAGGTCATCGGCAGCTCGCTGCTCTTCATCCACGACAAGAAGGAACAGGCCAAGGTGTGGATGATCGACTTTGGGAAAACCACACCCCTGCCGGAGGGCCAGACCCTGCAACACGATGTCCCCTGGCAGGAAGGGAACCGGGAGGACGGCTACCTCTCGGGCCTGAACAACCTCATCGACATCCTGACAGAAATGTGCTCGGATGCCCCGCTGCCCTGAGGCCACCCTGTGTTCCCCCTCGCCGCCGCCCTGGCCGCCGCCTCTCTGCCTGTGCTCCCTCTCCTGAATGTGTCCTTTACTTCTCCCTGGGTGCCCCCCACTCCGAACTGACCCTCCCGAATGGCACTACAAGATACTTTGTAGCAGAGGAGATGCGATGAGGTTTTTGGTGGGTTTCCTAATTGAAGGGCTTGGAGCCTGGGCTTCCACTTCTCTTTGTAAATAGCATCTCCAGCTAGAAGAGAAAAGCCCCGACCCCAGGCCCGGCGGGCAGGGGTCAGTGGCCCCAGACATGGAGGGATGAACAGGTGGCCTTGGGGCCCGTGGGGGCCTGCTGCCCCCTGGTGGCTGCTTCTGGTAGCGTTGCTGCCAAGCACAGCGTGATCCTGCCCCATCCTCCCAGGGGCGAGGGCTGTAAGAGCTCCCTTGTTTCAACAGGTGCCTGGTAGTTGGGGCACAAAACCATGGGAGCCGCATGCCAGCTGTGAATAAAGTGCCCTTTGCTTAGCAGCACAGGGACTCCCAGAGATGCCGTGGTGGCCTTTGGAGGCCTGCTAAAGCAGGCACCCCACCCATCCGGTATTGAAACCCTCCAGCTTTGGGCCAGACCCAGGAGCCGACTTGGCTGTGCTCTCTGATGTAGCCCTTCCTGGGGGGTGGGGCAGGCAGGCAGGGGCTACGTTCCTCCATCTGTGATTATGGCGCATGAATTCCGAGGGCTGCTCTGCAAACCCCAGCTTCCGGGGGTGCCAGCCAGCCCCCAGAGCCCCTTGTGCCTCCCACCCCCTGCCTTGCTGTGGCGAGGTCCAGGGGGCTGGGTAGGAGTGGGCCAGGGCACAGGGAGCCCCTGCAGAAGCCCCAGGGGGAGAAAGACGGACCTCACAGAGGGTGTTCCTCCCATGCCCCCCTCCCCACCTCCCTGCTGCCCATCCGTGGCCCTGCCTGCAGCCCTGGGGCTCTTTCATGGGGTCCAGTGTCCCTGTATTCACGGGGCAGCGCTTTAGGCCAGCGCCGGGCAGGGCGGAGGCAGGAGGATGTTTAGTGGCATCATTTTTTTCCCCCTGAAATTAGTCTTACAGCCTGAAGGCCTGAGCCCCGCGTTTCCCAGAAGTGGTGTGGGCAGCTTCTGGGGTATGTGTGGATGCCAGGGTTGTTCTGGGCATCTCTCCCAGGAGTCTCTAGGTGGCTTGAAGATTCCTGGGGAACCAATTGTTACCCTTATGTTAATTGTAAAGCAAGTAAGTCTCCATTATTGAGAAGAATGTAAAATTCGCCTTTCAGACTTTTTAAGAACAAAGCTCTGGCTCTGTGGCCTTTTGGAGCTGTGGCCCAGGTCCCTCCTCCGCTGCTGGTGGTGCAGGAGCTCTGAGAGTTGAGGGGCTCTGGCTGGCCCGGGGCCAGCAGGCACTGGGGCCAGTGGCTTCGCAGGGAGCTGCCTCGGGGACATGGGGCAGTAGTCTGTACCCGGGTGTGTGTGCCTGTGGGGGACCAGTCCAGAGAGAGGGCTTCCTGGGCCGCCCCCGTCACCCCAGGGTCTCTGGGGGAACTGTTGACTCTCCCATGTGACATGTACGTTTCCCCTTTCATTCTGGGTGAGTGACGGTTGGTGGGGGTGGAGGGTGGGACACATGAGGATGTATAAGTACAGATTTTAAAAAAGGAAATCACTTTTAAACTTCCTGGCTCTTGTTCAAAACAGTGGTGAGCTCCTGTGTGGGCTGACTTGCTAAAGGTCACGCCCCACCCCGGCTGAGCACCAGAGACCTTGTGACAGCACGTGATCCTGGAAGGCAGGAGCCCCAGAGCCAGCTCGGGTGTCAGAGCTGTAGTCCCTGGTGGGTTAGAAGGGATCTCGGTGGTCCCGGCTTCAGCTACCGTGGGGAAGGGGCGTCATTAATTCAGACGTAGAGATTCTACAACTATGGGCTGGCCAGAAGTTACCCTCATTCTAGCTATGAAGAAAGTTTGCGAAAGCAGCTTAATGGTATGAACAAAAATACAGGGACCAGCTTATCCTACTTCAGAGAACAAACTTTCCATGCACTTTAAGCAGACAGCAGTTGTTTGCAAACAATGTGCTAAGGTGCAAATGATTTGTTTATTAAAGGAGGCCCATGGGGCCTCATATTGGCAATACTCTGCCTTGGGTTACATTATAGACGTGGCAGCGGAATCTTCTTAGGGGTATTCTAGTACAGGGGGTTGGGGGTTTTGGTATTTGCGTGCTGGTTCTCCTCGTCCATACCTGCTTTCTCTACTCATTCTTCTGCTTGTCCTATGGCATAGATGGATCCTGGAAGGGAATTTCCCAGAACCCCCTGCCCAGGGGTCTGAAAGACTTTCCCCGCCCAGTCCTGGTCCAGGCAGGCACTCCTTGGGTCCCGGCTGTGCAAGTGCCAGGAGAGGGGGACAGGCTGTGTGCACCTGCGTACGGGCCAGTGGGCACCCTTCCTGCCGTATCCTTGCGGGCCCCCCGGGGGGAGGTTCTTGGTGTTTCAGCACTGCTTAGCATTCGAGGAAGGTTTCTGAACTGCTTGTCCCAGACTTGCCTTTAGTGTCATGTAAGAAGTTTTTAAGTTATATTTATTTTGTCGGTTTTTTTAAATTGCACAAAACACTAAGACTGAGAGGCTGGATTCTGTTTTTCCTTTCAAGCTTTGCTTGCTTTCTGAGCTTCTTTTCCCGCTTGGTGGAGAGAGCCTGGACGCAGCCCTGCCCCCCCCACCCCCCCCTCCCACCATGGACTCTCTCCACCCTGAGCTGTATTTAGCTTTGAGATCCTCTGCGTCCGGTCCCCCCCGCATGTATATAACCCAGGCCCTTTGCTTGGGAAGAAGCAGGTGCTCGCCCCTGCTAGTGCCTTTTGCTGGGGGAGCGGACTCCCCAGAGGGTCCTCCTCCCCCTGCACCCCTCTCCCCACAACACCTTGGAGAAACTGAACTGTTACGAAGCCCTGCGCGCGGCGGTGCCTGTGGAGCCGACTGCAGCGGCCCTGCCCCGTCCTGAATAAAGACGCTGTAGACCGTGGCCCGTCTGCAGTGTGCTCCTTCTGACCCCGCCTTCCGGGAATGTCCGAGGGCTGGAGGGGTGGGGGGTTTAGGAAGCTGGAAGATCACGTTGGGGCCCTGGGGAATGGGGGCCAGGTTGATAACACTTTAATCTGCCAAGGGTTTAAAACATTCTTCAAAACTGGTGTGTGGTCTACCTTCTCATGGTAGCTTAGGACGTGGAACGGCTGCAGAGGGGTGCCCCCACATCGCGGGCTGGGGAGCCCCATGCAGCGGGTGCCTCTGGAGCCTGGCTCTGTGCAGGGCGCTGGGCGGTCACATCTCTACGCCCCTCTCATCCCCTCCTATCAACTCCACGAACTAGGCTGGATAGTGTCCATTTTACAGATGGGGAAACTGAGGCTTAGAAAGCTCAGACACTTTGGCCTGAGTGGTGAGGGGGAGCAGGGATCCAGATCCAGAGTTTGCCTGGTTGCAAAACCCCTTCTGTGTTCCTCCTTCTGAGGAGCGTCCGGAGGGCAGAGAGCTTGTCTTGTCTTGAGCCTGGTCCCGGCGCGAAGCACCCGGCTTGGCACCTGGTCGTTGTCCAGCGAGGGTCTGGGGACTCACAAGCAGCTGCGTGGCCAGTGGGCCGAGGAGGCGGGCTGGGAGCTGGGCCTTCTCCAGACCTCTCCCAGCGCTGGGCAGCTGGGGGCTTCCTTTTCAGAACTCAGAACTCTGTATGGGGGGCGGTGTGCACCCTTTCTTTATCATTCTGGAAAGTTATAGGACCAAAGGACAGAAAAGCCACAGGGCCTCTGCACCTCCTGTCCCTGCCGCCTGGGGGCCGGCCCGGTCACCACATGGGAACTGCGCTCACTTCCAATTCTCCCATCTGTGTCCTGTTCCCACCAGTGCAGCAGCCACTGGCCCCATGGGCCCCACCCCACGCAGGTGTGCCCGAGCTCCTTCCTGCCTGGGCTTCCCGGTGACCCAGAGCCCTGGGGTCCACTCAGCCCGTGCCTGTGTAACCTTGGATCCAGGCGATTCACCCCCTGGTACAGACCTTTCACAACAGGAGGCAAGAAAAGTTCCCTTGATGCTGCCTCCTTCACCACCACCCCGACTGGTGGCTGCAGCCTGATGGCTTCTGAGGGCTGGTCCTGTGATCAAGGGGCTGCCTTGCTCATGGTCTTTGTCCTGCTGCTCCCTGGCCTTGGCCTTCGCTTCCTCGTGCTGGGTTCTGACAGAGCAGTAGCGAGTAAGCCTCCCCCCAAGGCTGACCCCGAGCGCGTACGGGGAGACCAGCATTCGGGTCCTTGGCTCCTTCACTTTCCTGTCAGCTGCAGGCCAGACCAGTCCCAGTGATATGTCTGGGAACCAGGAAATGACCCCAGGATGCTCTGTGGCTCCCCCGCTCACTGCGAGATGGATTTGGGCCCAAACTGTTTCATCTCATGGACTCTGCAGGCCCTCCCCCCCAACCAGAGGACCACAGTGGCCTCTCAGGTCTCAGGCAGTGTTGTCGGCACAGACCCCAGAAGACTGACTTTGGCTGCTGCCGCGGGAAACTGCAGGCCCTTCCAGAACCGTCAGCTCACAAGCCTGAGACCACCGACGGAGGCATGCCCCAGGCCCCAGGCCCCAGGTCCCACTTGTACATCGTGCCACGTACCACGGGTGGAAGCACGGTAACCCATGTGGCCACCTTACATCCCCAGCAACGGAGCCCCCTACTGCCTTCAGACAGGCCGGCAGTCCAACTTCGAAGTCCCACCCTGAGGATGTGCTTTCCAGCGTGACCAACCGTCCCAGGACAGTCCTGCATCCTAGGAAACCTGAGGGTCAGTCCCCAATTGCCTTCCAGGGCCACTTCTGGCACTGACTGCCTTAGCCTGGGTTCCTAACACTTCCCAGGGGAGAGCCATCCCAGGGGCAGGGGTGGGGGAGGCGAGGCAGGGATGACAGCTACGCAGACGTGAGGGGAAGCATCAGAGAGGCCCGGGCACTCGTGTTGGGGGCAGACCTGGGGGGCAGGGATGGGGATGGACATGCCGACTCCTTCCTGCTCTGCATCCCACTGGTCACCTGCCCATAGGGCGTCATCTCTCGGGGAGCACCGCCAGCCTCTCTAGCAGCCTGTGCACGAGTGCCCGTCCCCTAGTGGGTCAGCGTGGTGGTGGCAGAGGGAATGGAGCTCCATGACCATGGGGGTAGCACAAGCCATTGCTGCATGAACTAAGCTTGATCAGACCTTTCCCAGTAAATACCGGCAGAGCAGTGCCCATACGGTCCCCTGCCCTCTGGCCAGTCCTCCTTTCTGCCCCTTGCGTTTCCCTGTCTGAGGGCCTCGCCCCCTTACCCAATTGGGCGGGAAGCTGGGGCCACACCAAACTGCCCCCACTTCTGCCAGGTCTGGGGAGGGGAGAGAAGCTAAAAATAACGGAGCTCCCTGGGGGTCCCCAGTGGGTTGGCTGGGAAGGCTCAGCTGTCCAGGGCTGAGCAGGACAACCTCCTTGAACCAGTTTGAGAAGGAGCGATAAAGAGGAAGGCCTCTAGCGGGGGGCGGGGGGGGGGGGGGGGGGTGCTGCCAGGAGACCATGCCCGCCTCTCAGTAGCTGTGGCCAGGTCAGGCCCGGGACCTCCTCCCCACATCTGTTAGGGCCCCAAGGTCTCGAGGGGTCTTCGCTGAAGTCTGGGGAGTCACTTAGCTCCACACAGTGGTGTTTCACTTTCTGGGGACCACAGATGCCTCAGATGCCTCAGATAATTTAGAGGGGATATGAAGCCTCTTCCCAGAAAACGCCCGTATGCATATACACAGACAACTTTATGTACAAACACAGGGCCTCCGCGACAGTGCCCACAGTCCCTGATCGACCCCCAGGTGGCATATGGGCCTTGGCTTAAGACATCACGGACTCGGGTCCCTGCCTCTCTTACTGCTGGCGTCTGCGTGCGTCAGAGACCCACTGACCCCTGCCTCCCTCCCTGAGCCGTCCAGCCGTCCAGCTTCTCAGAACTCCGGCCCCCTTGTGGGTAAAAAGGGCTTCCCTAGAAACAACCACGCCCGTCCCTTTCTGTACTGCCTGGGGCTGCTTTCCTCTTCAAACGCCAGAGTTGAGGGGTTGCAGGAGACTGAACGGCTGCAAAGCCCAAGAGATTCACCATGCGGCCCCTTACAGAAAAGCCCTCCGCCCTGCCTCCGTGTACTGCGGCCACTGGCAAAGATTACTACCCATCAGGCCACACCAGTTGATCTAAGGCTAAGTGATATCATTCTTATAAAAATTCCATGAGATGAGCTTGGTTAACTCCATTTTGTCCATAAGAAAGCAGAGGCACAGAGAGGGTGAGTAACTTATCTAAGATCACACAGCTGGTAAGCTCAAGATCTTTCTGTGACCCTGCATGACTGAAGTCTCCCGACCAGCAGAGTTTGTCCCAGCACCGGGCTGTGTCACAGGACTTCTGGGACGGCCTGTAGTCAAGCCTTGAGTCCTGGTTTTGCTGACTATAAACCTGCCCAGGCCCTGGGAATGTTGATCCCAAGCTCGGCTCCCTCTTGGGGACAGGAGCTGACCTGCCGAGGCCAGGCCTTGGCTCCAGTCCCCGAGACTGACAGTTGGGTCCCGATGTCCAGCCAGCCCAGGCTGAGCTCCGGGATCAGAGCTCTCTGGCAGGCCCTGTTTGTTCTCGGCCTGGCGTGACCCTGTGGGGAAGTGCGGCCCACGCAGCCTCTCTCCCCCAGAGCACCGTGACACACAGACAGTCGGATTCACAGCTGCTCCCCCGGGCCCCCGACAGACTGTGCAGACCAGGTTCACTTGCCAGTTCACGGGCTGGCTCACACGCCCTTCCACCGGGGAACAGAAAACGGATCCTGGTTCTCACAAACACCAAGAGGCAGTGTGCGCGTCATTTTTCTCTCTTTATTGTGACAGCTGTGTCCCGCTCCTGGCATTTATGCACCATGCACAGGCCTGAGATGGCAGATCCAACAGAGAAGCGAGGAAGGGAATGGAAATGCAGAGCGAGGAAAGGGATTTCACACTTTAGCAAGATGTAGGGGCTTGAGGTATTTTTTTTTAACAAGAAAATAACTAGTTCCAGCGAACAGGAACAACAGTCATAATATAAGAAGGGATGAGCTTTCCCTGAAGAGGTGCCTGTCTCCGTCTGCTGGGGCCGCCATAACAAGATGCCACAGGCTGGGCGGCTTCCACAGGGGACGTTTATCTTCTCATGGTTCTGGGGGCTGGGAGTCTGAGACGAAAGTCTGGCAGGGTTGGGCTCTGGCGAGGGCTCTCCTCTGGGCCTGCCGCTGGCCGTCTTCTCCCTGCCCCCTCACTTGGCCGAGAGAGCTCCGAAGTCTCTCCCTCTTCTGATAACAGCATCAGCCGTCTCAGATGAAGGCCCCACCCTTCAGACCCCACGTAACCTTTATCGAGCCATCCAGCCCACGACCTCTGCCTGCCTTTCCCCCAGACACAGCTCGAGTGCCGGGCCTCCGTCACATAGCTGTACAAGAAACACAGGAATCCTGGTTTCTAACGGATCTGTGAAGGAACTGAGTGCGAGGCCTCTTGTGTCTGAAGAAAGATCTCGGTCTTGAGGCTCCCCCAATTATGTGTCAGAAAAAGGGAGATGCACTGCTGAGGGGTGACGCAGATGAGTGTGGCCCTGAGGACCAGGGATGGGAGAGAAGTGTGTACCTGCTGGAGAATAAAGATTTCTTCTGGTTAAAAAGAAAAAAAAAAAATCACAGACCCCATCTCAATACAGTCACACTGGGGTAAGGTTAGGGCTTTTCAACGTAGGAATTTTGGGAGGACACAAAATTCAGAATGTGTAAAGTGGTTTCGGGGGAGAAAAAGTGCAAGGCTAATTTCTGTGGTTTTTCAATGTGGCGACACGTATTTGGGTTATTTTAAAAATAGTTTCTGCAAATTGTGGACGAACAGTATCTTACTGAGACAATTTGCTGTCGACAGCAGCCCTGCTTTATTTCAACAGGAAAAAATGCCCAATTTTAGTCATGCGTTCTGAGCACACGTGCTGGAGTGAAATCAACGCGGCTGCAGGCAGCGAGGCCCCGCCCGCGGAGCCTGCCCCCTGCTGGCCGGCCGTGTGCATTACAAGGCACCTGCAGGAAGGGAAGATGGGTCCCGGAGCTTTTGTGCCCTTAACAGGTTCCCAAGCCCGGACGCTCGGCGATGCTCAGCCTCCTCTCCTGCCCCCCAGGAATGCCCTGGGGAAAAGAAAGCTCCCTTCCTTTCATGGCTCCTCCCAGCCTTGACAAGGACACAATAGCCATGGCAGTGATGGAGGAATCACCAACCACCAGCGTCCCTGGGGGCTCACTGTGTGCGGGGAATGGTGGTGAGCACAGTACCCACATTGCCTCATTTCATCCTTCCACCAACCCGTTGAGGTAGGTCCTGCTAGTGTTGTTACCTGTGTTGTATAAATTATAAGATTGATGCTCAGAGAGGTTAAGTTATTTGACCAAGGTTGCACCGCCGGTAAATACCAAAGCCAAGATTTGAACTCAGGCGTGAGGCATGGCGTGGAGGTGGACAGGTCAGCAGGCACGTGCAATGCAGTGTGAAGAGTGCCATGTTGGGGTTAACACGGGGCTCCAGGCGGGCACAGAGGAGGGCACCCGACCCAGGAGAGGGACAGGAAGGCCACCAGGGAGAGGCTTTGCAGAGGAGGTGCCACCTGAGGTCAGATTAGAAGCTAAGGGTGAATTATTCGGAAGCCGGGCGGGGGGGGGTTGGGGGGCCGAGGAGCAGAACGCGCAAAGCCATGGAGGCACATGGCACGGTCAGCAGTGGCTCCAGGCTGCTGGAGCAAAGGGTCTGAGCGGAGCTGCGGTGGGGTTGGGGCTGGGGGGTGGGCAAGGTGCAGTCACAGTCTGGTGAGCCACGGTGAGGCACGTGGACTTTCTCCCAGTGACAAGCAGCTGTCTTTGGGGGCTCTCACGCCAGAGTGGGACGAGGTCACATTTGCAGATGCCGGGATGGCTCTGGCCACCCCTGGCTTGGAGGGAGGGGGGGAGGCCAGGAGGCGACTTGTGAGGAGGAGGTCAGGCTAAGGCAGAGGAGAGTGCTGGCCATGGGCTGCCAGATGTGGGAGAGGTGGTGTGGGCGCCCTTCCACGTGGCTGGGGGAGGGCGGGTCCTGGGATGCCTGAAAATGACAGGCGGGAAGACGGGACAGGTGGCTCCACCCCCAAGGGGGACAGATGGGAGGAGAAGCAAGGCTGGGGCGGGAGGGTGAGGGGGGAAGATGGTGAGTTGAGTCAGAGGCACCTGTGGGACATCCACATGGAGATGTCCAGGGGCAGCTGGACACCTGGCCTGGGTTCAAGAACAAGGACCTGGCAGAAACAATGCTTCCAGAGGCATCGAGATAGAAGAACAGGCTTTCCCAGGGAGGCCGGGGCAGGGAGAAGGCTGGCCAGATCAGTGAAATGAGAAAGCAGCATTCAGAATTGTACTATAATTTAGTCCCAACTTTTGAGAGTTAAAAGAAAAACATCAAATTATTAACAGTGACTTTGTGTGTGTGTGTGTGAGGAAGATTGGCCCTGAGCTAACATCTGTTGCCAATCCTCCTCTTTTTCGCTTGAGGAGGATTGTTGCTGAGCTAACATCCGTGCCTGTCTTCCTCTGTTTTATGCAGGAGGCTGCCACAGCGTGGCTGGATGAGCAGTGCTAGGTCCACACCCGGGATCTGAACCTGCGAAGCCCAGGCCACCAAAGTAGAGCACATGAACCTGACCACTATGCCACCAGGCCTGCCCCAACAGTGGCTTTTTGAGTGATGGGATCAACAGTGGGTTTTATTTCTTTCCTTGCAGTTTTCTGTTTATTGGAAATTTTCCCAACAAGCATAATTTGCTTTTATCATCAGAAATATGGACATGTGTAAGTATTTGGTTTTTGTCACTACCTTTGTGACCAAATCATCTGGAGCCCTCCTGGCAAAGGTGGGTGTCCCCTCCGGAGCCCCTGAGCCACGCCCTTGGGGTGTTCATCGCACACTGTGATGAATGTCTGTTAACTGCGGGAGGGTCAGAGTCACGGCCATCCTGGTGTCCTCCGCTCCAGGGCCTGATAAATGTTAGCTGCGTGGATGGAAAAACAAAACTTAGAAGGCCTGCCACAACCTGTGTTCCCAGCGGGCAGGGGCGATGTTGGGAGCCCTGACAGTGCCCTTGTCAGTGTCACAACAGCTGTCTGGGCTTGGCCAGGGACAGTGACTTGCTACTTGGGGAGCTCCCAATCCTTGGCAAAGTGTGTTTATTAAGGAAAATTGAACTATCCATCAATGCTAAAACTATATGAAATAAGGATTGGTAATGAATAATGTATCAACTCATAAATAAGTGAGCTCGTTAAAAAGCAATGCCAATTTTATGGAGGACAACTTCGCGATAAATATTCCAACTTTGTAAAGCACATACCTGCTGACTCAGCAAAACTACCTCGGTGAGTGTTTACAGATACCAGAGCCCATATGTCAAATGATGTGGGAACAAGGATATTTGTCCCGGAACAGCCCTACCTCCCATGGTGGGGACTGGATAAATACGTCCATTCCAATGCTGCTGTTGCAAAGAATGGAACAGCTCTGCCAGTGATGAGAAGGAACACGCTCCCAAATACATTGTTGATTGGAAAACAGCCAGGTTGATACCCTATCTGTTTGATATTGCCTGGATTCTCTGACAACACGTGCTTCCAGTGAGGGCCTCAGTGGGAGGGGATGTGCTCCCCCTACAGTGTGTCCTTTGGTTACTTCGAGTTTTATACCCTGCTTAGGTACCCCCATATGAAAAAATTAATAAAATCAATAAGTATTTAATGCAGCACAATTTGTCACAGGCTGTAGCCAAGTATGTATTTTAAACCACTGCATGGTGACCGTATTTTGTTTTCCTCTTTCCAGCTAAAGTTCTGCTCCTCTGCAGTAACCTGTCTCCTCTGCAGCAGAACTACCGTCCTTCTATCTCAGCAGATTCTCTTGAAGACCTTTAGATGAAGAAGCTGGGTTTTGTTGTTCCATTTTTTTAAAAACGAGATTGAAAGCATCGTATCTGAATGTTGCTGCCTTTTTCTCACTGCCCGTCCCATGAAGGGGTCCCGCGAGGAGCTGAGGACCCCCTCAGGGTTTCTATGTGGGGCATATGGTGTTGCAGGTGGCCCCTGAGGACAATGGCCAGGCTAATGGGAAGGCGAGAAGGCTCGAGGAGTCACGGAGAAGCCACCTGACTCACCCACCCACATTCACGAGCCTTCTTGTTTCACCAGCCAGGATGAGAAGAACTACATAGTCGCGTGGCATAGCGGTTGGATGCCACCAGCCTGACCTGTGTGGTCTTGAGCATCAGTTTCCTCCCCTATGGTATGGGGATAACCTCAGACTCCTAGGACCATGAAGGAGGGAGCCCCCTGCACTTCCAAGCAGGACAGAAGCCCTGGAATCCAGCAGGGCCCTCCTCACGCAGTCCTGAGGGTGTGATTCCACTGGATTTCCTGTGAATGGTGCTCCTTGAAGCCCATACCCCAGACATCTGAATCTCATTGCAGACTGGAGAACCCCAGCAACCACCCTGAGGGCCTGTGCTGGAGACCAGTCAGGCGGTGGCCCGAGGTGTGATCAGAAGGAACAAGTGTGACCTAGGTCCCCAGAGGAGTGGGAAGTCAGTAACGGGGGAACTGACCACAGAGTGGGTAGGACTTTGAACAATGTGGGGTCAAGAAGCAGAGGAGCACAAGAAGGCGAGAGGAGGGGTCCGGGGCAAGGTTCTGGGGGCCTGGTTTCACTGAATGCTGGCTGAGGGCTGGACAGGCTGCCCCTTAAAGGTGAAGGGCCAGGCTCATTAGTAGGAGTTTTGTTGGACCCCATAAAACAGAATGAGAGAGGCTCCTCAACAGTCTCCTCTTAGAACCCACTTGCAGTCTTCCACCAGGCCCTCCCCCAACCCAGCTGAGGCCCAGGGTGTGTGGCTCCTCTGGCTGCTGGAGGTGGGCACTGTGACTCTCAGGGGTCTTGTGCCACCAAACACCTGGCATCTTTGAGGAAAAGCATTAGAGATTTGTGATTTGGGGGTCTGTTCAGGCTTTAGTTTCCAAGACGTGTGCTTCTGTAGGGGGCCAGAGGCTGGACCAGACTGGGAAATTTGGGACACCATTAAGTGCACCAACATACATATATAATGGGAGTACCAAAAGGAGAGGAGAGAGAAAGAAGCAGAAAAAATCATTGGAAGATATATGGCTGAAAACTTCTAAAATTTGATGAAAAACACTAATCCGCGCATCCAAGAAGCTCAACAAACTCTAAGTAGCATAAACACAAAGAGACTCACACCCAGATATCTCATAGTAAAAATGCTGGAAGACAAAGACAAAGAGAAAATTTTGAAAGAAGCAAAAGAAAAATGACTTGTCGTGTGTGAGGGAACTTCGTAAGATCATAGCTGACTTCTCATCAGAAACAATGGAGGCTAGAGGTGGTGGTATGACATGTTCATAGTGATGCAAGGGAAAAAACTGTCAACCCAGAATCTTATATCCAGCAAAACTATCTCTGAGAAATGAGAGTGAAGTAAAAACATCCTCAGTTAAAAAGGAAAGAAATCTGTTGCTAGCAGACCTACCTGACACACAAAAAAATACCTTCCATATTGGAAAGGAAAAAGGAGAACTCTCTCTATTCACAGATGGCATGATCTTGTCAACAGAAGATCCTAAGGAATCCACTAGACAAACTATTTGAACTAATAAATGAGTTCAGTGAGATTGAAGGATATAAGATCGATATACAAAGTTCAATTGTATTTCTATACACTTGCAATGAACAATCTGAAAATAAACTTTAAAAAACAATTCCATTTACAATAGCATCAAAAAGAATTAAATAGGAATACATTTAACAAAAGAAGTGCAAAACTTGTTCATTGAAAACCACATAACAGTATTGAGAAAACTTAAAGAAGACCTAAATAAATGGAAAGACATTCCATGTTCATGGACTTAACATTGTTAAGATGTCAATACATCCCAAATTGATCACATCCAATACAATCTCTATCAAAATCCCAGCTGGCTTCTTTGCAGAAATTGACAAGCTTATCCTAAGATTTATATGGAAACGGAGGGACCCAGAATAGCCAAGACATTCTTGAAAACAGAAGAACAAAGTTGGAGGACTGACACTTCCTGCTTTCAAAACATTCTACAAATCTACAGTGATCAAGACAGTGTGGTACTGGCATAAGGATATACACATAGACCACGGAATAGAATTGAGAGTCTGGAAATCAACCCTCATATTTATGGTCAATTGATTTTTGACAAGAGTGCCAAGATAATTCAATGTGTTGGCAAGGATGTGGAGAAATTGGAACCCTCATATACCGCCGGTGGGAATGTAAAATCGTGCATTGTTTTCTTTCTTTTTTTTTTACTGGGAAAGAGTCACCCTGAGCTAACATCTGCTGCCAGTCTTCCTCTCTCTCTCTCTTTTTTTCCTTCCCCAAAGCCCCAGTGCATAGCTAGTTGTCCTTCTAGTTCTTCTGTGTGAGCCACTGCCACAGCATGGCTCCTGACAGACGAGTGGTGTGGTTCCGTGACCAGGAACTGAACCTGGGCCACCAAGGCAGAATGTGCCAAACTTTAACCAGTAGGCCATCAGGGCTGGCTCTAAAATGGTGCACTCTGGAAAATATTCTTGCAGTTCCTCAACAGATTAAATGTAGAGCTACCATATGACCCAGCAATTCCACTCTAGGCATATACCCAAGAGAAACGAAAACAAGTCCACACAAAAACTTGTACCCAAATGTTCATTACAGCACTCCCGTCTTATTCTAATTCTTTAGTTCTGGAGAGAACCACTGGGACCAATGGGTGGAAGTTACAGGAAAGTAGGTTATGACTCAGTCAACATCTCTAACAAATCTTTCCGTCCCACAGAGGGATAAGATAGCGAGTCCCTGGTCATTGGAGGAATTTACATGGAAGCTTCATGACCACTTGACTGGGAGACTGTGGAGGGGGTTCACACACAAGGTAGAAGGTTGGGAACGTGACCTCCAAGTTCCCTCCCAACTCTGAGATTTTATGATTCCACGGAAGAGCTAATTGACGTTTAGAAAGCAATTTTCAATCAACAAACATGCTTTTACTTCAACTATTTTTTGTATTCTCCAAAATGTGTTAATGAATATGTATTGCTATTATAGTAAAAAAAAAAGACACCTTTATAAGCTCAAGTTTATTGCATCAAACCCTGTAAAACCAAAGAGGCTGCCTGGGTCCTGTGGAGGATGGAGTAACTGCGTGATTGGCAGGAAGTGAATCTGGAAAGCCATCTGAGGCGGCAAGTGTTGGGCGGCATCGTCTTGACCTTCTCCACCATGTCAAACCAGACCACTGTCAGTTGGAGAGAGAATTTGATCTTGACTCCAATTGCACATCCAGGACAGGCCACCTCCACGGAGCCAGCCAGACCAATTCTCATGGCTCCAGGTCCTTCCACAGACTGAGACCGCGAGGCCAAGGCAGCTGTGGAGGCCAGCAATCTACAGTGACTTCTTTCCTCACACTGTGGTCCCTGACACACACAGCATTCCCCACCTCTGCAAAGTGGAGCTCGCATATATGTTTCCAGACCCACCCCCAAATGACCAGGGGTCCCAGGACTCTGGGCTACCATATGGCCACATTGCCATATTCCACAATGCCTCTTGGGTCTCAAAACAGAGAGAGAACAAAGCCTGTGAGTTAAAGACTTTCACTGAAATTGCCAGACCTTTCGGAGATCATGGTGAGGCCACCCAAGTGTCACCACCCCTCCCTGAGGCTTGGCTGTTCGTCCTCTTCCAAATGTTTGCTCTCTTTCTGTCTAGCTTCCTTCAGGTCCAATGAAATTCTTTGAGCCCCTAGGCCTGCTGGCTTGTCCTTATTTGCATGGCTAAGTAACCAACACCTCAGACGGGCAGGAAGCCAATGAAAACAAACCCTCTTCTATCCTAGGTACAAAGGATGCTTTGCATAAAAGATTTCCATTTTAGGTAGAAGGTGGGAGGTGGGAAGAGGCTCCCATAGGCAGGTGTGCTTCCTGTCACTTCCCAGCTCACTGCTTCTAATTCCACCTTTCCCATGCAATGAAGTTAGCCTGGAACAGGGCCCAGGTTGGCACGAGGGAAGGAAAAATATTATAGGACCTAGTGCTATCTGGGGGAGAGTCTCGTATCCAAGAAACCTAGTTCCCTCTGCAAAGCGACTTGGGTCACAGGCCTTGCTCTGTGGAGAATTTAGGGGGCTGGGCAGCAGGACACAGGCTGAGAGTCCAGAATGGAAGAGAAAATCCCCAAAGACTTCAGAATGCTAGCCTCTGTGTTCTGTTTTCATGAGGGCTCGGAGAGGAGAGGCTTAGACCTAGGGACTGAGACTTCAGCCTCAGTTTCTTATTCTTTAACTGGCCCCTTGTGAACCAGTTAGCAACTCCCAGCATGCCTCAGGTGCCTTGCCAAGTGGCTGGAAGGCCCTGCACCCACGTGGGGTGCTCACACTTACAGCCAGGTTGATGGGAAAAGAAAGGGTTTGTGTTTGTATGTTAACCTATTCTGGAACCCTTTATATTGAAAAAAAGTTTAAATTGAAGTCACTGTGCATGTATACACCTGTAAGTTTTTCTTCTAAATACTATTCTACTTCACTGCGGTTTGAGGCAGGAGGGGTCAGGTAGAGCAGAAGTTGGGAGGATGGGGCTGGAAGGGATGAGAACTTGTAACTTGTAGGGGCCGGCCCTGTGGCCGTGTGGTTAAAGTTCCATGCACTCTGCTTCGGTAGCCTGGGTTCATGGGTTCAGTCCCGTGTGTGGACCTACGCACCACTCATCAAGCCATGCTGTGGCAGCATCCCACATACAAAATAGAGGAGCATAGCCACAGGTGTTAGCTCAGGGCTAGTCTTCCTCAAGCAAAAAAAGAGGAAGATCAGCAACGGACGTTAGCTCAGGGCTGGTCTTCCTCAGCAAAAAAAATAAAAATAAATTTAAAAACTTGTAATTTGTAAGTGCCAAATCCATCACTTATCATATGTGGAAAACAATTATGCGTGTGCCAGGCCTGGCGTGTGTGCACACACGAGTGCATGCGTGTATGTGTGTATGGGTGATGTACTGAAAGATCTAGCCTGTGTCAGGCATGTTGTGGAAGCTCCGTAGACGGCAGCCTTTGTTCTTGGCTAGGAGAACAGTGAAGACAGAATGAGCCAGAGGAGGCTTTGGGAGCAAATATTTAGTTAGGATTTTTTCTTGTTATTAATGAGAGAAGCTCAACTTGGACTAGTTTATGGAAGGAAGAGAGGATCAAAGGAGTAGATGGCTCGCGCGCTCAGACTGTGAGATGGGCAAGGCTGGTGCTGGCTCTGGGGACGGCGGGAACGAGGCATTCTCCCTCCTTCTCTCATCTCTGCTCTCCTCTGTGTGCTGGTGTCTTACTCCATCCTCCCATCTCCATGAGGTGGGAACCTTGGCCATAGGTAGCTTCGGGCTTACAAACTACAGCTTCAGGACCAGGGAGGAAAAATAGCTTTCCCGTAACTCCAGTTAGAAAGATCTCAGGAAAGACCGGGATTGTTGCCGGCTAGCACAGCAAGAGGGACGTGCATTGGTCTGGCTGGGAGAGGGTGCGTCCTGCGTCCAGTGATTGGCAGCTTCCCCAAGAATCACTGGGCAGAGCAAAGCAGACCATACTCTCGTCTCTCCCTGGTGGGCGAGGTTCTGGAGCTGGGCCTGGGGGTCCAGGGAGGACTTGCATGGGGGTAGGGAGGAGGGCTGCATTCCAGTCAGGGAAGGAGAGCAGGTGCAGACTCTGGGACATGGCCGTGCTGGGGGACAGGGTGCTCAAAGCAACAACACTGATTTCTTTGTAATAAAATCCATACTTCTCTACCACAGCTTCTTCAACAGGTCCTGGACGCGTTTCCAGTTTCCCGGTGGAGGCGAACCCTCCGTCCTTGACCTCTGGGCTTCCCTCCTGGCCTGGACCCTCAGGAGATGGCGACAGCTTCTAAGTGTCTGGAAAGTGTTTATTTCCTCCATCGATGACATTCCTAGTTTTAAAAGTTCCTTTGCTTTCTAGAGGTTTTTTTTTTTTTAAACATAGCTATTTTTGATGAAAATATAAATACCCACCACTCTGACTGGAGAGACAGCTGCAGGCTCCTTCGTGAGCACAGGCCGCTCCTCCTCACATTACTCTCCACGGAGCCAGATCCCTTCTGGGGGCCTGAACTCAGCCCCGGGGAGCCGGGAGCCACTCACTCAGGGGCCATTCGGGCCTCCAGCTTTGTCACAAGGACCCTCAGGGCCACAGGCCACAAGGGCAGCTGCATGGGTGTGCCTCACAGAAACCGGGAAGGGAGTGGGCACTAAAGTATCCAGGGCACCCTGGGCCCGGATGTGCTGTTGCCCCCGAGCCACGGAAGTGTGTCCCCCTCGCGTGACCGGCCGCGGCTCTGTCTCCTTTTTTAGGGGCTCCCCCCTTCTCCTGCTACCAGCCAAGTGTCTGTCTCAGTAATTCCTGGTTTATGTCACAGTGTGAGAAGATCTCAGTGACCCGGCTGGTGGCCGTCTCCCAGTTTGGCCGTTTTCCTTTCCAGCGCCTCCTGGGCCACTGGCCAGCTGGGGGTTGGGGGCAGGTGGTGGGGCTGGGGGAGAGGAGCCGTGTGAGCAGGATGCCACCCTGCTCAAGGCACTGCCCAGGCCCGCTGCCACCTGGGCAGGTCTGTCCTCCCTCCCTCTCTCCATTCATTCCATTCTTCTTTTCCACAAACTGGTTCAAGTTGAGTTTCTCTCACTAGTAGCAACAGCAAATCTTAGCTAAGTTCTTGCTCCCAGGACCCCCTGTGCCCCAGGTTTGTGTCCCCCTCCTGCTCTGGAGGCCATGCACCTTCGGGATGGATCCAGGACCCTGTCCAAAACCCACCGGCAGCCCTCCCACCCCCACTCACCTCCTGTCTTCCCAGCACAGCCTCACACCCCCCTTCTTGTGACTGGCCCCAGGAGAGCATGGACCCCTCTCAGAGCCTGGGGCCTGGGGGTGCACGGGTTTCTGGGGAGCCAGTGCCTTTGCGTTTGTCACAGACCCTTCCCTCTGGGTCTGAGGACAACTTTCTTGGTGGGGGACACTGTTACTCACCCTCCAGGAGAGGCAGTGGCTTGTTCAACCACACCACCCTTCCTGGGGCTGAGTGGGTGGGGGCTGGGAGAGGAGAGGAGATCTGGGGGCATCCGAGGGTTCCTTCTCTCCCCGTGGCAGCGCTGGAGGGTGCTGCTGACTTCATCTCCCATGTGCCTTCCCGCCAGCCCTCTGAAGCCAGACAAGTGCAGGAAGAACTCTCCGGCCAAGAGCCTTCCCGGCATAATCTGAGCACAGTAAATAACTGAAAGATGCACATGGCTGAGAAGTGCTCCCTGGGCTGTCTGGGCGACCCTGATGTGCTTTGGGTTGTTATGACGCCTTGACCTTTGAGTCCTGGTTTTAGCGATGACTGAAGTCAACCCTTGGCACAGGTGCCATTTGTGGGGCCTTGAAGGGGTCACTTTGGTTGAGCTTGGATTCTCACCAAAAGGATGGACATTGAAGTGGATTCATTCTTTTGGACAACGACAGCATTGAGGCCCTTGAGATGGCAGCATTTCTCAAGAGACAGGCCAGCACTCCTGTGTGCAGACCAAGATGGCGGGTCCCCAAGCGTCCTGGGCTGACATGAGGAAAGGGTAGAGGTGGGGCCTTGCCCTTGGGGGGTGAGTCGCAGGGCGGTCCCTGAAGACTTGCCTCCCACAGCAGCCTACACTGCACGCAATGCTGAGATGCAGGCTCCTGGGAGACCCCAGCCTGTGCTCCTCCCACCTGTGGAATCGGATGATTTGTTCTGTCAACCACGCCACAGCACTGAGCAACACGGAGCTGCCTGTCAAACGCCCCATGGGCCGGAGGAGCAGGGGCCTGCCTTATCCCCAGCACAGCCCTCCACTGAGCGCTGTCCAAGTTCACCTTGTTAGACCGCCTCTGACTGTCAAGAGTTTTTTGAATTCTGATTTGTTCGCTGAACATATTTAGTTCCCTTCATCCATGAATTTGATAAGCTCTCTAGGTCTTCATCCAGTTATTGAAGAAAATGTGGGCTGGGCCATGGACTGTGCCTTGCCATTCCCTCCAAGGTGGCATCCATTCACCCAGCCCCTTGTCATAGCTGAACAGCTCGTTGTTGACTTATGTCCTCCTAAACGCTCTTCCCCAGCCTGTCATTTACACAGGAGACTTCAACAAAGATGGCAGCACACACATTTCCCTCATCGACCAGTCTAGCCATCAAGAAAAGGAAATGAGTTTCATCTGCACACTTCTTCTCGGTGACCCAGTCTGGGTCCCGATGCTGGACGGAGGGTTGCCCATTCCCGGCTGCACCGGCCCAGATCACCAAAGATGTGGGCCTTTGAGGAATGACTTGCCAAGGCTCCCTGGAGAAGAGAAGGCGGGAAAAGAAGGTCTGAAAGGAGACCAGGCCCCCTTGGGGGAGGGCAGCCTTCAGAAGGGGAAGGATGCGGACCGTGGATGCTACAGAGAGATGAGGAGGAAGGCGTTTCAGGAATAGTCAGAGATCTGTCCAGTTACGAAAATGAGACGACGCAGGGACTCAAAAAGCCACCAGAAAGGTCACATGAATGTTTATTACATAGAAAAAGAGGGAAGGGAAGAAAAGGTTTCCAAAGCCATACTTCCAGGATTTAAAAAAAACACAACCACGGAATGCCCAAGAGAATGGCATGCTTAGTATATTTATAATAGGAACGCGTGTGTCTATATAAATATGTACATGGAGCTATGTACACGGGTTTTTACTGTCATCCATGGTACCTTTCATTACATGTGCAGTAACAGTGCTCAAGTTATGAATTTTAAAGCTGACAGAACGCTGGAGAAATTGGAACCCCGCACAGCGCCTAGAGGGCACTGTGGAGACCCCGGTGGCCACGGCTGGTGGCGAGGCTGGGTCCCCAGGGCTCCGGGAAAGCTAAGCTGCAGACAGGCCTGGGCGCCCCCCTGCAAGGTTTGGGCCAGGACAAGTCTGGAAGCTTCTCTGGGCTCTGGACATTAAAGTTTCTTTCTCTCTTGGAACCAAGGAAGGCTCCAGTCATTGGAAGGGGCTGGAAAGCCCCTTTGGCTGGATTGGATCCTGGGGGAAGCCGGTGGGGGTGGGTGGGCTCCCAGTGAGTCTGGGTAGAAGTGAGACCAGAAAGTCCTAGAGTACCAGAGAGTGGGTCTCATCAGAGAACAAAGAAATGTACAGTGAGTAATTCAACGGAGAGAAGAGAGACCCGGAGAACGCCAATTACGGAATCAAAAAACTGCAAATCACAACACAACACTCATCCATACGTAAGTTCAGCGGATATTCACAGAACCAGTCTTGTTTTTGTGTATGTTGTTTACAAAAAAAATTGGCACCATGTACAACAGCATGGAACTTGGCCTGTGAACAGGGCCAGTCAAGTGTTCCCATGGGTGCCCAGGCTGGTTCCAGCCAACATCGCCCTCTCCCTGTGCGGGACATCCAGTCAAGCGCGAATCTAGAAAACGGGGTGGACGTGACCTCTGTCCCCCTTCTCTCCTCACTGGTTCCTGTACTGGGGCAAGTGGAGGGCTGTGGGGACAGAAAAGGACCTCAGAAGAGAGCCCTACGAGAGCTTAGAAAGAGCCCACCGTCCCCTCTTCTCTGGGCAGACCCACCTCGCCCTCCCACAGAAGGCCAAGCTGGGGTGTGAGGGATGAGCACAGCCGGGTTTGTGGAGTGGGGATGGTGACCCCACAGACCCTGGGAGACCAGGGGCCCTAGAGAGAGGAGACAGTGTGTGCCTCCGGGCCCAGGGTGGGGGTGACGAGGGCAAAGAGTGCCACCAGCCAGAGCCCATGCCGGAAGGAGACGGCTCCTGGACTGGGTTGCGGGTTCCTCTGGAGATGTTCAGTCCCAACCCTGAGTCCCAGATAGACCCTGTCCCCCTTCACCCAGCGGTCACAAGGGCTGGGTGTGTGCGTGTGTGTATGAGTATGCATGTCAAGAGAGTGCGTGTGCACAGGCACGTGTGCAACTGTATGCACACACATGTGTGTGTGTGTGTCCATGTGTCTGTGCTCCTGCCCACCGGAGGGTGCAAGAGTGGAGGCTGGACGGCGGAGTCTGGACCAGCCTGGGCGGTCGGCGTTTTGGCAAGTCCAGGTGGGGATGGAGAGCACCCGGGACGGGGATTTCACAGCTAAATCCAGAGCAGGAGACAAGTGGCGCCGGAAACTCAGGACACACACAAGTGGGACCCTGTGGTCAGCCTCCCGCTCCGACAGGCTGGGGTGGGGGAGGGGTGGGCCCGGGAGGGGGTCGGAAAGGGGGCCAGTGTTTCTGTTTTACTGGAAGGAGGCCTGGCCTCCGGGTCCATGGGGCCTGCGCAGGAGGGCCCAGTCTTTCCCTCTCCTCTCCCTCCTCCTCGTCCAGACAGGCTTGTCCTCAGCCCTTTGCTTTGAGGAAATGGGGAAATGATGGCTGCCAGGCCGCTCTCTCTTCCCAGCCTACCTGTGGTTCCCGGAGCCTGAGGCAGCGGAGCGACAGGCGACACTGAGGCTGGCACTCGCCCCAGGCTCGCGGGGCATTCGGGGTCACCAGAGCGGTTTATCCCATCTCCTCATGGGATTTAGGGAGGACCCACAGGGCTGAGCGTGAGCTTCCGCGCCTCTGTGGCCCAGGAACAGTCTGAGGCTCGAAGAATCCAGCAGGAAAAGAACTGGTGAGAAATACAGGGC
This sequence comes from Equus quagga, assembly GCF_021613505.1. Classification (NCBI taxonomy): domain Eukaryota; kingdom Metazoa; phylum Chordata; class Mammalia; order Perissodactyla; family Equidae; genus Equus; species Equus quagga. The sequence continues at coordinate 39,317,430 of NC_060278.1, forward strand.
CCCGAGCATCACCCACCTGCTCGGGCTGCCCTCAGCCTCCCTTCCCTGACAGCCGGCCTCCTGGTCCCCCAGGACACACGCAGAGCTCTCTGAGGGAGGCGGTCCAGTCCTGGTCCTCGGAGAACCATCTCCCCTCTCCTACCTCGGCTCACCTTGCTATCTCACCCGTGTGTGGGGGTGGGGGCAGGGTGGGGGGTGCAGGCCGGGCTGGATGTGATGGCCGTCGAGGGCACTGCTGCCTTCCAGGAAAGCAACATCTCTGATCTATTTCTCCGAGGCCACATCCAGGACCTGCGTGGCCCAACCAGTGCCCACTGAGAGCCTGGTGAATACACAGACACAGAACAGGGAGCCCCTCCTGTGAGGACTGCCTGAGGCCAGCACGGTTGGGGGCGGGGGGACACGGGGACACGACTTTATAAAAGTGCTCATCCACCCCCAATCGCTCTGTTGAAAGCCCTCCAAACCAACCAGCAAGAGGGAGTAATAATAACAGTAAGCAATGCCTGCAACCACCACCCAGAGAATTTACATTTGAATTATACATCCTCAAGCAGTTTACACAATGCACCTTCCTTGCCAACATCACGAGCACGGAAAGCCAGCCAGTGTCATGAAAGCCTGAGGTGGGCCTGGGAGCAGCATGGGTCCCCGGCTCCTCTCCCTGGTCAGAGCTGGATCCAGACAACACTGAAGGCACCCTCCCAGACTCACCCCATCTGGGCAGGGATGGGGTTCACTAGAGAAAACATGTTAGGGTTTTGGGGGGATTTTAATAGCTACGCTGGTCCAGAAGGACAGTTCACTGTCAGTGGAGCCCCTCACTTTCCTCCTTGGGAGCCGGGCCTTTGGAAGGCCTTCCCCTGATCCCGAGGCCTCAGCCCACCTGCACTGGCCTTGGGGCTTGGTGTTTGGGGTCTGTGTTTGGTGTTTCTTTCTGAGGTCTGGGTCCCTGCTCCTCCGGGGAACATGCTGGCCATGTGGCTTTCTCTCCTGTCTATCCTTCCTGGTTGCACGTGTCCTTCCTGCTTGCTGCTCCTCAGCCTCGCAGCCTCGCAAGAGGCCGAAGTCATCGCCACGCCTCCGGGACCCGCGGGTCAGAGCGCCTGGAGGCCAGGGCGGGGCCGGGGAGCACTTGGTCCTGCGTGTCAGGACCGGGAGCTCCTCGGCCCAGCTCCAGCTCCAGCCGCCTGTCCCCTGTGTAGCAGGAAGGGCGCCCCTTCGGGCCTGCCATCAGTGAGGGAGCGTGGGTTTGGGGCTGCCCCGGACGCTGACAATAGGGTGCCTGTGGGGCGGGGCGGAGGCCTTCCGGTTCTTTCTGAGGAGGTTGTTGTGTCACCCTGTTACTTCTGAGTGGGCCAGGCCCCCGAAAGGACCCTCTCTTGGCCCCCTCCCCTCGGGGGCAGGGCTTTGAGACAGGCTGTGGAGTCAGCTCCGTCCCTTACGAGTCGTGTGTTTGGGGGCATGTGGCTTCCTCTCTTGGCACCTCTGACATCTGAAAACCCAGCATACTCATACCCCCCTGCCAGGCTGTCAGTAAGGGTCACAGGAGATAGAATGCTCCACACCATGCCCGGGAGAGAGCCCAACCTCTGGAGGGCATCTGGCTCCGTGTCCTGCCCTCCCCTCCCCTCCAGTGCAGCCAGAGATGGGCTCCAAGGCCGGGCCTGCGGTGTGTCAGGCCGGGGCTGGGGGTGGGCCACAGCAGAGTGTGGGGGGGTGCCAGACCAGAGCCAGGAGCCACCTGCCTCCTGTGCTCCCTCAGGGACCCTGGCCTGAGGTCCTTGGCTCTACAGCAGCCTCAGAGCTGAAGACCCAGGTCAACAGTCTCCATGTGTGCAGGACACTCCCAGGTGCCAGGTGGCTCATCCTTGCTCCAGGGTCCCACTCTGTCATAATTAGGTCCTGGGGGTCTCTCATTCACTGTGACATTCTCTGTGAGCCTGTGACCCCTGTCCCAAACACCCAAGCCAAGGAATGCCCTAGGACTGATGAAAAGCCAAACCCGCCACATGCCCTGTGACTCCTGGACCATCATGCTGTGTTGCGCCATCGAGGCAAGCCCAGCTCTGCCAGCCACAAGCTGTGTGTCAATCAAGCACTAGCTGGCACGAGAAGCCTAATTTTCAGCTGGTTCGTGTTTAATAAATTACCTCCGGCCATCTAACAGCCGAGCGGCCAGCTCAGACAACATGGGGTACGCTAGCCACTGTCCCTTATCTGAGAAGACGATGATGCTGAGACCATGGCCTAGTTTGGAGGGACGCTATTTTGACTGACTCCACCCGCGTGGCAATCCTCACAGACTCATTGCTCAGAAGACAGGCGGGGTCCTCTTGGTCTCTGCCACACATCAGTTACCTGGAAAGGGACTTCCTCCCGAGGCCAATGTCCTCTCGAGTTTGGAGAAGCATCCCACAGGTTGGGGGGGACCGGGGCAGGGGCTGTGCGGAGGGGAGATGTCCTTTCAATCACTCAAACCCCTGTATTAAACCATCCCACACTGGGACTCATGGTGACACCTGCCACTCAAGAAAACCCCACCTGTTCCTGGATTGTGTCACTAAACATGCAACATAAATTGCCATCTCTCCTCTACCCCCTCAGCAGCCACCCCCAGCCCAAGCTGGGAAAATAAAATCCTCCTCTCTCCCTTGTGGGGGCAGCCCCCTCTGAGGCCTGTCATCACTCCAGGGAGTCAGGTAAAGTCGGGCGCAGTTTGGGGGAAGGGCTGGGGGGGCAGTGGGGGGGGGGGGGGGGGGGCTGGGCCGGGATCTCCCTCAGCTGAAGCTGCTTTATCTGATTCCAGGCTCCAGGATTGGACACCGCTTCCTCCTCGAGAGCAGCCAGGAGCCAGCCCGCTCTCTTCTTGGCCTGGAGGATGCTGCCTTCACACAGCGAAAGGTTCTGGCTTTCTGGATAAAGCCAAATCTGGTCCCACGCCTTGAAAACACAGAGGCCTCCAAACATCAGTGAAACAGCCGAGGCCTGGGTTGGGTCATGAAGAAAGGTGGAGGGAAGAGATCAAGATGCTGCCATTTGTTCAAAAAGTGCAAGCAGCCCCAGGCAGCGATGGAAGAGGGACAAGATGCTCGTCAAAGCCAAGGGGTGGGCGGCGGGGCAGGGGCAGGCCAGGAGCAGAGAACCGTCTCCGAATGGGGCCCAGGGTGGTAAGTGTTTGGAGGGGATTCCGTTTCTCAGAGAACACCAGGGAGCTGTCCAGGCCACAGGGAGCCTGAGGCCCACTTCCCGGCAGGACTGTGGACAGGCTAGGTGGGCCCCTGCCCCAGGTGTGGGCTTTAAGAACAGAGATTATGCCAGCAAAGGGGCTCACAGCCAGCTTCAGGCTCCACAGGCATTCCTGTCCAGCACGGAGGAAACGGCCAGACCAGTCACTTCCCAGCCCCTGATAGACAGGAAAGGCCCCTCAGAGAGGGACCCACCCAATGGCACAAAGTCCAGTGGGGTTGGAAGCCTGGCCTTGGTCCAGTCGCACATTTTAGCGATTCCTGTGTTAGAATGAAAATGATAAGAAAATGGACATCTAAATGCCACCATTTTGGATCTCCCTTCTCTTAATTTCAGGTTGATACTTGACCTACAGTAGCCTGGACAACTTCTGTTGGTTCCTCCCTCTTCTGGGCTCTGACTCTGCGACAGTCACTTACAGAGGCATCTTAAAGGGTCCCTGGTCCCTTTGTGGTGGGAAGAATCCCTCTGTGACGCCAACAATGTCACCCCAATGCACCTGTCTGCAAGAAGGATTTTCAGATAGAGGTCCACAACCCCAAAACAATTTTGTTTTTTGCAGTTCTAAAACCCCCAAAGCTCTCAAATGGTAAAGCTTTCTCCCATAACTTATACAGTGGGAAATCTAACCTGAACTGAGGTGAGGCTATTTACAGTTTTTATTGATCCCAGTTAGTCTGACTATTCACGTTTCTCTGCAGAAATAGTCACGTGCTTAACGGTGGAGAGCCGTTCCGCACTCCAGCAGGGGGTAGGAAATGGATGCTGAATGTCTCCTATTCTCTTTCTCAGATCCCAAATTTCTGAATTCAGAGGCCCATCCGGCCCCAAGGATTTCAGAAACAGGACTGTGGACTGGAAATGGTGTTAAGTGTATTGTGGAAGGCTGCCAGCCCGTGCCCGCTCAGACCTGGGTGGGTGATTTTGTGTATGAACATCCGGCAATGCCAGCGGTTTTGCCCCAGGGACGGAGCCACTGCTCTTCTTCCCGGGGAGACAAATGTCAAAACACCCCCAGGCCCAGAGATCTCAGTGGCAAGGAAGTGGGGGCTGCCGTAGGAGGGCAGGGCCGGAAGACACCTGTGGGGATCCGTACCCCCACAGCTGAGGGCACAGCAGGCTTTTCCACGCCGGGCTGGAGTCTGTCCATCCTCACTCCCGCCCTTGTGCTGCCCCCAGGAGACCACTCTGGTAGGGGCGGGGGACTCAGAGGAAGTGACCACCATAGTCCTGCCTCTTAGTGAGGCCCTGCTCACAGGGACGGGGCCCCCGCTGCCCAGCCGGGTGGCTCCAGGGTGCCCATGCCGTGGGCAGGGGGCGACGCAGGGCGGGGGTGAGTCAGAGCATCCTAGCATTCCCGTCTGCATCCCACTCCCCACGGCACTTGAGCTCTTCTGGGTGCCTGCGCCTACAGGGTTTTCTGGAAGAGGGGGAGGGGCTGGCAGCCCTCAGAGCCTGCTGAGAAAAGCAGATGCGTTTCCAAAATAAATAATATTTTAAAAATCCCCACTTTCCACTCCAAACCCAAGAAACGGCAGAAGAGAACGTGCAAAGGTCCCTGTGTACGCCGCTGCCTGGCGCGGCCCTCATGCGGCCAGCCTGGACTTCTTGGCAGCCCCCGAGGGCTCAGAGCTGCTGCGGGACGCCCTGCTCCTTGTAGCCTGTAGGAAGAAGCAGAGGAGAGAGGGTCAGACCCCACTTCCTTCAGGAATCTCCAGGAGGTGCCCCAGATTAGAATATTCTCCTGAGACTTTATTCATACAGACGTGTAAATGACTCTGCACTCAGGGTCCAACTTCTCCCAAGGGCGTTGGCTTTTTAATGGGAAACAAAAGGATGGAGGATTGTGGAACTTTGGGTTTCATGGGGATTTATGAGAGGAATGTATCTGCAGTGGGGGTTGGAAGGTTATCAACAGGCTCCTGAACCTACAGCCCTGAAGCCACTGCACAAAGGTGGCCCCAAACTGGCCTGGCATGATTTCCCAATGCAGAGCCTCGGGAGAAGGTGCCACAGGCTCAGCTGAGCGGTGGGCATCTGGCACGTGAGGATGGAGGCAGGAGGAAGACAGCATACGGAGGGGAGTGACCATGCGTGTGCATTCAGTCAGCTGGGCATCTGTGGCACAGGCAAAGGTCACTGAGGGCTCTGAGCCTTTAAAACATTGGTGATAATTACAAGGCCACTGGGAAAAACTGACCACTGTTGATATTAAGGAATTGTTGCTAATTTATTTGGCATGAAAGGGTAGTGTGGTTCTGTTTTTTAAAAAGAGATGCCTACTGAAATATTTAAGGATGAATTTATGAGTCTGGAATTTGCCGAGTGGTTGCCCTCTATTAACTGGTAACCTAGCCTGCAGAGGAGCTTCAGTGGGCTTAATTGGTTTTCTCTCTTATTTACCAGATTATTCGTCAATTTTAGGTGCTAATAATCCAGCGCTGGGAGTGGGGGGAGATGCAGAGAGTCACAGATGAGAGGAGAGTGGCCACAAGTTGACAATTGTTGAAGCTGCTGTGGGTATTCCGGGACTCATCATGCCAGGCCTGCTACTTCTATGTTTAAACATTTTCTAAAATAAAAAGCTAAAAATAGAAGCCGAGTGACCAACTGGGGGAGGGGTGTTTGTGTGCAGTGGGGCAGGGGGCCGTGGAGGGGAGGGCCGGGGCAGCCCAGGCACGAGGCCCGTGCCTCCATCAACAGACTCACCTTGGGAGACTTTGGACCAACACAGGGATGGGAGGCAGCATGAGGAAGAGAAGAAGAGAAAAAGAGAAAACAGTCTGAAAACAGAGGCCAGAGGGACCGCCTGAAATACAAAAAGAGGGAGGATGCACGGTGGGGCCCAGGAGATAGGACAGGGCTGTGCTCAGTGTCCAGAGGGACCAGCCACTGGGGCCAGCGCTCAGCCCCATCAGCTGTGTGGGTTTGGCTGCAGGAGGCCACAGTGAGGGCTCTCCTCTCCCCGGGGCCACACCCGGCCAGACACCGCCAGCAAGCCCTGCCCGATGCCCCCCCTTCCCTTCAAATCTCAGCCAACCCTACTCTTCTGCTCGCCTCCTGCCCCTCGCTCTTTTTTCACCAGCAACCCATGTTTGCCTTGAGATGAACTCCGGATGGACCTGAGGAAGGACAGCTGCAGGATGGGTTTGATTGTGACAACCTAAAGATGTTGAAGGGACCCATCCTGGCATCAGCCCGCCTCTGTCTGTGCCCTGTGGTTCCCCCTTTATATGGACAGCAGCCATATATAAAAATCCTAACGCTTTAGGATAGACCCAGGCCTGGGGATGGCAAACAGATTTTATCTTGCAGACATCTTGGATCCATTGGTAGTGACTGCCTGAAGCCTTGTGTTGAGAACATTTAAGATTGTTCAGCAGAAAGTGTCATGATTGATTAGCAATGTCTGCCATGGGTGCAGCAGTGGAATGAGGCTACTGTACAACTGCCAAGTATTTATTGACCTGTGACCAAGACAGGCTGTTATGGACTATGATTTGTTATTATTAAGAGAAATAGAGCAGGGTGCTTCTAAGGTCCTGATTTTTAACTTCTACTTTGATTTATATTTCTCTGATTACCCTTTTAGGAGTATTTCTTGATGCTAAGATTGTTGATGACACCCAAGACAATGCCATGTGAAAAATGATTCTGTATTGTGACAACTGAAAAACTGCTTTTGTTTTTACGGGAAGGGGCTGACGTGACACCAGAAGGAACGGCCCCTTATCCGACTATCTACTAGGACAGACAAGTGAATTGTGGTTATTTCCTGCAAAGTCGTCATCCTGGGGCACACACGCCATCTGTTGTGGCTCAGAGCGATCCCAGCCCACAGCACCATCTCAAGAGTGGCAATTACTCATCCTTGAAGAGTGAGTTTACTTTCTGGAAGAAGCGCACAGGCCCCACCCTTGCTGACATGGGTGAGTGAGTCTGGTGGCCAGGTGGGGTCAGCGGGTGGAGGTGAGGTGTGACAGGTTTTCTCATGCGGCCCTCAAGTCCATCCCCCAAACAATGTTCTAAAGAGTCTGATGCAAAGATGGCATCCTTGGAACCAGTCTACAGACACCCAAGGAGCTGACTGACCCACAATGAAGGCTTGGGGGTGGGTGGGTAGGAAGAGTGAGGACGGTGCTTCTGTCACTGATGGTCCTGCAGCCCAGTGATGGCCCCCATCAACCGCAGAAGAGGGGCTTCTGGCTGAGTGCCCAGCCTAGGGTGATGGAAAGTGAGGAAGAGACAGGGTCCCCATCTTCACTTCTCGGGGTCTCTGTTTCCTCATCGAGGACATGGTAAGGGAAGTTCTTGAAGTCCTCTCTAAGATCCAGACCCGTGGCTCCTGGGTATCAAGGATGACTGCAGACAGGAATACCAGAAAGCTCCAGGGATGAGGTTAGGCATGGGCACACATTTACTGAGACCCAGTCTGTGACGTGAGCACCCAGGGCCTGGCCAGACATTCCGTGTGATGGGGAGATGGAGCAGGAAGGGGGCACCGGGCTGTATGGGGCAGAGATGGGGCAGCCTTCACGGCCCTCTGTCTGCCGCAGAGGAAGCTTCCGAGAGCAGATGCACCTTCCAGCTTCCAACGGGGAACAGGGTCAGGTGCCGGCAGCCATCCCTAAGCCCCTAGGGAAGCATCAGATTCCCGCTGGGAAAGTGCCAGACTTTGCTGTTCAGGACTCACGGGATGGCTGGCAGGACTTCTTTCCTATAAGCAATGTTCTACACCGCTCCCCTGAAATGGAAGTGGTCCCCAGACATGCGCAGAGAGCGAAGCCCCCATGAGGGAGCTGGATGGACCTGCCTCAGTCTCTGCTGCTCGCCTCCCACTGTCCTCTCTGACAGGGCAGCCCTTGCCCTGAAAACAGCCCTCCCCAGCGGGGACGAGCATCTCCTGACTGTTTCTCCGTTTTTCCCTCCCTCAGCTGGCCCTGGCCAGGGGACCGCCCTTCTCTGGCTGCCCTGTCTCCCAGCATCTGCCTGGTTTGCTCCAGCTTTGGGATGCCCTGGCAGTCCAGATGACCCACTTCCTCCCCTGACCTCTGCCGCTGGAGCGGCTGCCTCCAGGCAGCCCATCTGACCCATCAACCAGCTCTGCTGATCTCACTCAAGCTCTGGTCCCTGCACTTGCTCTGGTCCAGTGGCTTGACTGGTCCCCGACCTGAGGCCTTGCCTGACCCTGGTATCTGTGTGTGCCCTGGGTCTTGGAAACTCATAGGATCCTGAACTCAGGCTGAGTCTGCTAGAGATCCTTCTAGATCATTCCAGTCCCTGAACCCAGGGCTTCTCCTCCTGCCTCTGCTGCTCTCACCCGGCACAGCTTACTTCTGGCATCGGCAATGCCACCTATGAGTGGTTTTGTTGGGCCTGGGGCACAATGAGGAGCGTGGGATGTGAAGAGAAGGACAAAGGGCCTGAAGAGACGTGGTCACCATTAGTGAGGAACCGTGGCCTAATGAGGTGGACAGAACATGTGGAAATACAAGGACCACCCATGGGGGCCCAGGGTGACATGCATGGCTGCTTAAAAGAGGTGTCTGCTTTGGGGCTGGCCCTGTGGCCGAGTGGTTAAGTTCGTGCGCTCCGCTGCAGGCAGCCCAATGTTTCGTTGGTTCGAATCCTGGGCGCGGACATGGCACTGCTCATCAAACCACGCTGAGGCAGCGTCCCACATGCCACAACTAGAGGAACCCACAACCAAGAATATACAACTATGTACTGGGGGGCTTTGGGGAGAAAAAGGGAAAAATAAAATCTTTAAAAAAAAAAAAAGAGGTGTCTGTTTTAAGACAGGTTATTTTTAAAAATGCTAAGTCGCCTTTGGTAAACTTGACATCGTAGCGTTAAGTCCTCTCACAGAACAGTTTTGCATCAAGTTTGTGTTAAATGACTGGCGGGGGTCCACTCAACGTCAGTGAGGAGGAGCCAGGCTTCAGCATCAGTGAACAAAGACTTAGCTTAAAAGAAGGCGAAATCATGCCTTCTGCCTGTAAAAACACAGCGGTGGGGCTTCCTGTGGGCAGTCAAGAAGCAGCCTTTTTCTTCTTTCTAGAAACTGCATGTTGGAGGCATAGGGGACCCGAGCTTACGTGGGCCACACCCTTGCCACAGTGTTGTCAGCTGTCCTGTTTCCTTGACAAATGTGACGCCTGATGTGTCTGAGCTGATAGGGGTCCCTCCCTCCCTTGCTCACGATCTCTGGCTCAGTCTCTGCCTGTCTGTACCCATGATCCCCTGTGGGCATCGGGGCTGGCATGTGGGGAGGGTCCCCTGTGCCAGTCGGCCATAAGCACAACTGAGGAGGACACAGGTGAGCCCCCAGGGGCGGAGCAGGCCCAGCTACGTGGAGCTCTCTGTGAAGATCTCACACCCTGCAGGATCACACATGCCCAGATCAGCCGGGCCCTGTCCCACCTTAAGCCCTGCTCCGTGCATCCCCGCCCGGCCCCAGCCCCACAGGGAATTTGAACTGGTTGCCACTCACTGGCGAGGATGACCATGTCCATGCCCCAGAAGATGCTCATAATCCAGCCCACCATGACGATGGCCGTGAGGACCTGGATGAGGGCAGCCGCGACGTTCAGCCAGAAGACGCAGCACACGTGCCTGTCCGGGAGGTCAGTGCGGGCGCCGCACAGCACGGCGAAGGCCGAGACGAACGTCCCTGTGAGAGGCGGGAGGGGACAGCCTGCTGAGGGTGCTGGGAGACACAGCAGCCGGAGTGCTCATTGCCAGCCCGGGCCCAGCTGCTTGCCCTCCAGGAGCCTGGACAGGAGCAGCCAGTGTCTGGCACCTTCCCCCTCAGACCCCTCTTGTCCCCACCCCAGCGAGGGCAACGTGCCACCTGCAGGAGGCAGGGTATGGGGCTGCCAAGGGCCCAGCACAGTCCTGGGGCCTTTGGGGGAACACAGATGTCACGTGACAAGCAGTCCCTGCCATTAAGGAGGAACAGTGAAGCCACCTGCAAGGACAACAGATGGCAGGTGGAAAGGGCACCAACTTATGTGGCAAAGACTCTAAGGGCCTAAGCATTCAGAGGGAGGAGCCAATGTCACTGGGGTGACACAGAAGCCACCCACAGCGGTAAATTCAGGAAATGACCCCCCAGCACACACTGGTTGCTAAGAGACAGGGGCTGGGACTCCAGGAGCCTGCACAGTGGAGAGAGCACAGGCCAGGGCAGGTCTCCTGGAACCCTTCCCTGATGGGGTTCCCCCAGACACCCCAGATCTGCAAGGGGAGCGAGAGGGAGCCTGAGATTTACAGAGCAGCCACAAGGCGCAGAGCAACCTGGGCAGTGTGTCCATGTTCCTTACTTCCTTGAAGACTCTCCCGAGCCCAGGGGGAACATCACTACATTTACTGACATTTTCCTCAAGCCAGGCTCTTTCCCACACAGGCTCTGAGCCTCAAAACAACCTTGCAAGGGCACGGGCCTCCCCCTAAGTGTATTAGCTTCTCAGGGCTGCTATAACAAGTTACTGCAGACTCAGTGGCTTAAACCAACACAAATACATTCTCTTACAGTTCTGGAAGTCAGAAGTCTGAAATGGGTCCTCGGGGCTGGAGGTTCTAGGGGACAATTGGTTCCTATGCCTTTTTCAGCTGCTAGAGGCTGCCTGCATTCCCTGGCCTCCTCCACCATCAAAGCCAGCCGTGTCGCAGCTTCGCTCCTCTGACCTCTGCTTCCATCCTTGTGTCTTCTCTCTCCGACTCTGACCCTCCCGTCTTCCTCTTATAAGGACCCTTGTGATTACATTGGGCCCACCAGATAATCTGGGGTAATCCCCGCGTTTTAAGATCCTTAACTTGGTCGCATCTGCAAAGTCCTTTTTACCATATAAGGTAGCACACTCACAGGTTCTGGGGATCAGGGTGTGGGCATCTTGGGGAGGGCGTTATTCTGCCCACCACACTGTCTTCCACCCTGTATTAATCTTGTGTTTCTGATGCTTTGACATCGGGGGTCTTGCTGACCCTGGGGAGGCGCCCCTTCCCAGGGCTAGCTGACTCCTAAAGACAGTAAAGGACTTTCTTAGGCAAACCAGCCAATCCGGAGCCCACATCCTAGCCATGTGCTTTATGGGCTCTCCCACTCCTGGCCGCTATAGCCCTGCCCCAATCCCCAGGTCCAGGTGCCGGACGACTAGGACAGCCCTGAGCCCCAGAGCCCGTCCTAAGGCTGCTTGCCCTGCCTTGCCGTTCCTTCCCACGGAAACCACAGTAAAGGCTCCTGCCCACATTCCGCCCTCACGCCCTCTGCCTCTTGACTGTCCCTGGAGCTTCCTCAGTGCCCCCCATGGTATGGTGTGCCCCCTCCTCTTAGGAACTGTGAGTAACAAGCGCTCTTTTCAACTGCCATTGTCTTCCTGATCCATTGGCCTCACCATACCTAAATAATAATAAAACCTACCTTTTAAGGTACGCGCGCACACACACACACAGACTCAAGAATTAAGCACCTTGTCCAGGGTCACAATCATAGGTGGGCATTGAACCCACCGCTGTCTGATGCCAATGGCCATGCTCCTGGCGCCCCGCGCAGCCTCACAGGTGGAGATGACCTGCTAAACCAGGTGCAGGTGAGAAAGCAGGCCATGGGGAAACCGGCCAACAGACCAAGGACCATTCTCACATTTCTTACAGTTCCTGCTTCTGGAGGAAGCTGCCTGGGCATCAATGTTCCTTCCTCTCTGCACTCTGGCTCCTGGCCCTTCCCGGCCCAAACTTGGTGGCTCCCGCTGGCTTCCTGACGTGGCCTTCCCTTCGGTCCACACCCTTGCACCACAGATCCAAGGCTGACCCCTGAGTCTGCCTATTTCTGATACCCACCCTGCCCCATCCTCTCCGTCATCTTAGCAACTGCCGCCGACATGTCTTTCTGCCTCCTGAGTGGCTGACAGCATCTCTGAGGTCCCAGGCGGCATCCCATCCCCCTTTCTGCCCCCTGCCTCCAGCACAGTGCAGTGTATACACAGTAGGTGGCCTGTGGAGATCCAAAGAAATGCAAGCAGTGTTAAGTGCATCCTCAGAGCACCTGTGTCATCACCTGTGGAATTTGTTTAAAATGCAGATGCCTGGGTCCCACTTGAGATCTGACTGTCTGAGGGGTGGCCCCAGAATCTGAATTTCCAAGCAAGTTTCTCCCTTCACTCAAATAGTGATAATACTCTCTAAAGTGTGAGAGCCACAGAGTCAAGATCAATCAACCGACTAACCAGCCATTCTGTGTTCCTGGCACAGAGCCCAGGGTGGCCCTATGGGAGATGGGGGCAGGGGAAGACCATTCTCCCATTCTCACCAAATGGACATCCAGCCAGGCGTACAGAGCGTTTGCTGGACCCTCCTTCCCGGAGGATGAGGCTGGGCTGCAACACTTGAGTCTCGCAGTGGCTCATTCAAAAACCTGACTCAGCTCCTGCCCTCCAGGGCACCCCGAGTAGCAAGGGAGCTCATTATCGCCACCTGACAGAGGAGGAAGCGGGCAGGGAGCTTGCCCAGGTTTGCAGAGGTGCAGGTGAGGGAGCTGGCACTTGAACCTCAGCCTCCTGCCAGGGGGAGGAGGAGGGCAGGGGTGCAGTGAAGGAAGGAGTGGTGACACGAAGGAGGGGATGGGGACGAGGTGGAGGGCTCGGAATGCCTGGATAAGGGGTTTCCCCCAATCTGTAGGACACGGGGCTCTGACGAAGAGTTTTGAACAGGAGAGTGATATGATGGAAGCAGCGACTTAAGAAAGTTAATTTGTCAGCAAGGTGCAGGGTGGATTGAAAGTGTCCGAGATGAAAAAGACAAACTCGCGGAAAGCAGCGGCTGAGAAGTGATGGGGACAAGGACTCAGGGCTTGGTAGTAGACACAGGAGGAAACAGAGGACTTAGGGACCATTAGGAAGTGGGTGCCACCATCCTTTGCCTCTGCTAACATATCACGCATGTGGGATACGAGATGAACATGAGCTGATGCCATTAAAAAAGAGAACACTACTGAAGAAGGAAGATGGTAGAAGATGAACAGGACCAAATGGGGAAAATATTAATTTTATTTTTAATTTTTATTTTTTAAAAAATTCTTCTCCCCCAAGCTCCCCCAACCCGGGTACATAGTTGCATATTCTAGTTGTGAGTGCCTCTGGTTGTGCTATGTGGGACGCCGCCTCAGCGTGGCCTGATGAGCAGTGCCACGTCCACTCCCAGGATCTGAACCAGCAAAAACCCTGGGCCGCCGAAGCGGAGCGCGAAAACTTAACCACTCGGCCACGGGGCTGGCCCCAATATTAATTTTAATTATTAAAATAATTTCAATTATTTAATTCTAATTTAATTATTTTATTTAATTAATAATTGTTAGCTAATAATTATTAATTAAATAAAATAAAAATTAATTAAAATTAAATTCAGTAAAAATAATTAATAACACAGATGCCATTTCCCACACATCTACAGTGTGCTGCACTGTACTACCCTCTCTCTGCCTACATCACCTCTAATTCTTACATCCATTGAGGGTGGTTATTATCATCCCCATTTTACAGATGGAGAAACCAAAGCTCAGACAGGATAAGTGACTTGCCCACATAGCACAGCCCAGATTACAACCCAGATCTCTCTAATTTAGAAGACTGAGTTCTTTTCAGCCTAGGATGTTCCATCCTTACATTAAAAAATAAGGAAAGTTGGTAGAGCCGCTGTGGAAAACAGTATGGCCATTCCTCAAAAAATTAAAAATAGAATTACCATATCATCCAGCAATTCCACTTCTAGGTGTATACCCAAAGGAATTGAAAGCAGGGTCTCAAAGAGATACTTGTACACCCATGTTCATAGCAGCATTATTCTCAATAGCAGAGGCAACCCAAGCGTCTATAGATGGATGAATAGATAAGCAAAATGTGGTCTATCCATACAATGGAATATTATTCAGCCTTATAAAGGAAGGAAAATTTGCCACAGGCTACAACACAGATGAACCTTGTGGGCATTATGCTAATCGAAATAAACCTGTCACAAAAAGGCAAATACTGTATGATTCTAATTATATGAGGAACTTAGAGGGGTCAAATTCATAGAGACAGAAAGTAGACCAGTGGTTTCCAGGGGCTGGGGGAGGGGGAAGTGGGGAGTGATTGTTAAAGGGGACAGAGTTCCAGCTGGAGAAGATGAAAAGTTCTGGAGGTGGCTGGCGGTGATGGCTGCACAACACTGTGAATGTGCTTGATGCCACCGAACTGTATACTTAAGAATGGTAAAGACGGTAAATTTCAGGCTATATGTATTTTACCACAATAGAAAGAATTGAAAAAAAAAAAAAAAGAAGGAAAGAAACTTCATCCTTAATGATTTTCAAAACACCTGGAACCTCTCCACTCTCCCTTGCCCCGGCCAGCGGCCTGCACAGCAGATGGCACCCTGACCTGTGGCCCGCAGCGTCCTGACTCCATGGGATCTGGCTGCGATCCTGCGACCCTCTGTCTCTTGGTAGCTGTGGCCTCGCCTCAGTCTTCCTGCCTAGGAAACGGGAACATGTTTTTATCAGACTGAAACATATGAAATTTTCACTTTGGCAGGTGAAGAAGAGTTGTATAGCAGCGATTTCATACAGCTCAGCCCAATATGCATATGAGAATTTTGAGCATAAGGGACTCAGAGAGTCTTAGAGTTAGAAGCTCATCCGGTCCATCTGGTTTCAAAAGATGGAATCTCACCAGAGTTGCCACACTGATGAGAGGCCATGGGGCCTCTTCGTGCACCTGCCTGCTTGCCATAAGACAGGGAGGCCTCGAGAACCCACTGCTCGGCGGACACACGGGCTCTGCAAAATGAGTGACATCAGCAAAGACGCAGGCTTATCTGCTGGGAAAAGATGGGCTGGCCCGCATTTTACTTAAAGAGGAGACAACCTTAAATAGCACGTGTGCGGTGTGGGCGGGCACTGCTCTTTTCCCTACACTGACATATTCGTGCTAGCTCTAAGACGCCTATAAAAACATAAGCACCTGGCACACACGCTGACTTGGGCAGTATGTACATGTATTAGCTGCAGTTGCATTAATTTGGATAAATTAATCATTATTAATTAATTTAATTATTATTAACTTGGATAAATAATCTCATTAATCAGGAAACAATAGTAATAGGTCCCTTTTGCCATATGAGGTAACATAGGCCATAGAAGGAAAGGATTAAGTAAATGGATTTATAATAGAAAAACATCATTTTAATCTATTCAGCAGGAAATTTAAAATACGATTTTAGCACATTTTCATATAAAAAGGTGTTAATTATTTTAAGTGCGTCTTACCCGCTAAATGAAGAGCCTTCCCCGAAGGCAGTAAGTTATTCTAATTTATTCCATGTGCCAAGGCTGGGTCCTGGAATACGGAGTCCAGACAAGCCAGCGTTGGCGGCTTGGCCCAGCCCCACCCTGGAAGCTCCCTCTCTGATGGGAACACTGGGTCACAAAGGAACACGGACGAATTCTGTTTGGTTGTATCAGGGGGGACTTCACAGAAGAGGTGTCCGGGAGAGGTCTGGAAAACTGATGGGAAGTCGTCAAGGGAAGGAGGAAGGGAGAGCCCCCAGAGAGCCCAGCCTGTCCGTGAGAAGCTCGGAGGGTGACCGGAGACTCGGAGTGGCACAGGGCAGCTGGGCACAGGGGGCATCCAGGGCAGTAGTGACAAACGAGGCTGGCTTGTATTTTAATTAAAAACTTCACAGATTAAAAGAATGCCACTGGAGGTGGGCAGGGTCAGACTGAAGATGGCCGGAAGATCTCTGCTGCGGAGTCCGGCTTCCTCTTCCAGGCCACGGGCAGCCTCCGGGAGGGGTTTCAGTGGGGAGCTAGACGATCAGGTTTGAAGTTTAGAACAAATGCTGCGACCTCAAGGGGAGGATGGGGCAGAAGGGGTGAGGCTGAAGGCTGAGAGGACAGATGCGGCAAAAGAGGAGACAAGGAGGGAAGTGGGGCGTGGCAGTGAGCAGGAGGTGAGAAGGACCCCCCCCACCGAGGAAGAGGAGGCAGTGTCCCAGGATTGGGTGACCTGCTGCATGTCGGGAAAGGGAGAGAAGTGGGCACGGAACGGGTGTGGGTTTCTGATTTTCCACTCTACGTGGTGAGGGTGGAGCTGTGAACCAGGTGGGAAAGCTGGAGAGGGCAGAGTCCATCGGCTGAGGAGAGCCAGCAGGAGACAGGGACTCAGGGGGGCCGACCTCCGGCCCTGGAGGAAGCCACCGCAGTGAGTGAGGTCACCCCAGGAGGGCAGGGAAGTCAAGGAAAGAAGACCAAGGGAAGACCCGGGCGGGCATCAGGATCTTACGGTGAGCAAGGAAAGAGACCACAAGAAGATGGAGGGGGAGCCATCAGAGAGGTGAGGGAGGGTGTTTCATCCAGAAACAGGAGAGGAGAGTCCCAAGGAAGAGAAGAGGTGGGCAGGGTCGCCTGCTGCAGAGAAGGTGAGGGGACTAGGTGGAATCAGGGGTCTGATTAGGCCACAGGCAGCCTCAGTGAGGATGACCAGGCAGGGAGCAGGGTGTTGGAGGTTTGAGGCAAGAATGAGCGGTGGATCCCAGCACAGAGGTGAGGACCACTCTTCCGAAAAGTACATGGGACAAACTCTAGCTTGTTTATCTGCTGAGTACAGACTGCCGGGGAGGCGAGGACCAGGATATAGTTGTTTAGGGATAAGCGGATGTCACAGTTCTTGATAAGACCAGACGTTGAAGGGCGGGGCATCTACAGCATTTTCCAACCCCGTCTGTGCATCTGAATTCTCAAACTGAGGCTTATGAAAATGCAGATTCTAGAGCCCCACCTCTAGACCACCAAAGGCACAGGGATGAATCCAGAGACTGCTTGCTTAAAAAATAGGAGAAAGATTCCCCCAGGCCCAGCCCCACGGCATATGGTTAAGTTCAGCGCACTCTGCTTCAGCAGCCCAGTTTCGAGGGTTTGGATCCTGGGCGCAGACCTACACCACTCGTCAGCCATGTTGTGGTGGTGACCTATATACAAAACAGCTCAGGGCCAATCTTCCTCAAGCAAAAAATAAAAAAATAATAAAAAATAAAAGAACATTCCCCCAGCTGATTCTAATGCACCATCAGGTTTGAGAATCCTTTCTGAGTGGGGGAGACGTTGGCCTTGCAGATACAGAGCCAGAAAACCACACAACCTTGTAGGAAATCAGTCCACAATTCTGGCCTCTTGCTCTGTCCCACAGCGTTCCCCATATGACTCAGTGCTGAGTCGAGGAGACTACCCTCTGTGGCAGAGGCAGGGGGCAGGGGTGCTGGGCATAACGTTCCTGGGGGAGCCAAGGCCCGGCCAACACCAACTGGCACAAAGGGAACTGATGGTAATGAACTCGGCTGACGACACCTGCAACTTAGGCGGGACACGCAATGCAAGTCCTCCCAGATCCTGAGGAAGAAAGGCCTGAGGAGGACCCCTACCCCCATCCACGCCCCATGGACACTTACAGCAAAGACACTCGCGGGCTCTGCCACCACAGCCCCCTCTGGCCGCCATCACTCTGCAGAGGTCACTGGCTTCCACGAGGAGCTCAGGGCTCACACCCCAGATGCAGGCGGGCAGGGAGGGGAAAGCGTTCATCCACTTCCATCCTGGAAGTCCCTGAGGGCTCCTACGGGACCTCCTCCAGCCCAGCCCCCCACTTCGGTCAGGCGCTGGACAAGGAGCAGCCCGAGGTGGGCTGGTGCTGTCCCCCGTCAGGGGAGGGCCAGCTCTGCTCCTTCAAGACAGAACCTGGGGGCTGGAAGCGTCCCTCACGGGCCCTTCAGGTTCAGCTGTTGTCACGACCCACGTGGGAGCCTGGAAGGCGCTGGGCTGGGGAGGGGCTCTCAAGGCCTCTTGGAATGCAGGGGGGAAGGGCAGAGCTGTCTTCTGAAGCAGCTGCTTTCTGTAAAACGTGCTCTCCTGGGACCGAGGCCAGGAAGTCGAGTGGGATCCCAGAAGTCACCTGCAGCTGGCTCTGCACTCGTTAAGATGTGCTGCTCGTCAGCGGCCGTGACTTACACCTGGACGCCCTCCGTCACTCCTCCAGCGAGGGCTGGTGGAGCACAGCCGTCTTACCAGCACAACCTTGAATTCGAGCTTCGGGGGGACAGGAAGGAGATGTAAGGGGAGACCCGTCCTGGAATTCACAGCAGATTTGGAAGGACAAGCCTCACCCTACGGAGCAGGACCACTGCCCACGGCTGTCTAGTTCACAGCCAGAACGAGACGAATGGGAGCTCATGCTCAGGGTCACACTCAGCGCCACGAAGCTTCAGTTCTCAAGCCTGCGGGGCATAAGAAACAATGGAGACTGTGCTACCGACGCACCTTCCCGGGCCCCACTGCCCTGAGATTCCCATTCAGCAAGTCCAGCCATCATCTTTTCATCACTGTGCAATTATTTCAGCCGGCAATGGAAAAGGAAAGGAAAGAGAAGTGACGAGAAGCCCACGAATGATTCTGGGCAAAAGTCCTAGGAAGACAGAATGAGGACAATCTGAACGTACCCAGGGTCTGCGTGCCCATGGCCTGTACTCAGGGGAGGTCTGTGGACAATGAGGCTTCAGTCCTCAATGGGGATCTGCACCCTCCTCCTGGCATGCCTACTGCTTTGGTTCTGATTTCTTAAGAAATGGGGCAGAGGGGCCGGCCCGGTGGCAGAGTGGTTAAGTCCACTCACTCCACTTTGGCGGCCCAGGGTTCACGAGTTCAGATCCCAGGCACACACCTATGCACGGCTCATCCAGCCACGCTGTGGCAGCATCCCACATATAAAATAGAGGAAGATGGGCATAGATGTTAACTCAGGGCCAATATTCCTCATCAAAAAAAAAAGAAACAAAAGAAAATTTAAAAAAAGAAAAGGGGTAGAAAGGGGTGAGGAGTTTGGACATTGTGTGTTCATGTACACTGTGGGAAGGCACTATTTTTTCAGCTCAAAAACTCTGGAACAGTGTACGAGGAGAAGGCTGTGCTAGGCGGGCAGGGAAGACGCGTGCAGACCACCCCGAGCAGGACCACGTGTGTCTTAGAGGATGAAGGGAATCACTGTGGGCTGAGGGCGCGGGCAGCCCAGGGTTCGAGGCTGCGAGGGTCGGTGTGGACAGCTGTGCCCTCACCCAGAAAGCGTGTTGTGGCCCCGGCACTGGTCTGCACCCTTCACTTCCTGGCCGGCAAGGAATTTGCAAAGAGGAGGGAGACAGACCATCAAACCGAGACAGAACAGTGTAAGGCAAAACATGGACAGTTCTAGTATTTTCGTCGTCCTGACCACCCTCAAAGTTCTTCATAAGGAATCTGCCGGTGCCTTCGACCTGCGGCAAAATGGTCCGAGAACTGTTCACACCATTCCAGACAGCACACAGACGCC
Organism: Equus quagga; assembly: GCF_021613505.1. Classification (NCBI taxonomy): domain Eukaryota; kingdom Metazoa; phylum Chordata; class Mammalia; order Perissodactyla; family Equidae; genus Equus; species Equus quagga. Next base: position 39,337,067 of record NC_060278.1, read on the forward strand.
CACTGAGGTCACAGCAGGGTGTCGGAACGCGGGCTTTCAAGCGTTTGGCTGGGTGCACATCACTCGGCACCATAACGGGCGTTCCCTCTGCTATCAACAGCTCCTGGTGCCCCTTCTATCCACTGTGATCCATTAGAGATGGGACGTGAATTCATTCTGACTTGAACCTTTCCAAGCCTGCATTTCACGGAACAAAGATAACGAAGGGTGGACAGGTGGGCGTTCCATCCCCCCAGGAGAGAGCAGGTGTGAGGCATCCTGAACCACTTTGCCCTCGGCCCCAGCTGCTCTTCCAGGCCTGAGGCCCCTTCTTCTCTCGCCTCTCCACGGTCAGAAAGTACCAGCTCGGGGAACACACTCTGTACTCCTCCCTGGGGCTCCCTCAAAGGCTGGGGATCTGAGGCTTGAGGAGCTCAGGGAAGGCGGCCGAGTGGAAGTCTTCAGAAGGATGGGGGCCTGCACATGAGTCCTTGGGGGATACCAGCCCTCGGTCGCTCCCATAGCCATGGGGTAGGGCTTGGATTTTCCAACTGAAAAGCCTTCGTAGCATAAAGGAAGGAGAACAGGGAGCCCCACTGGCTGGAACAGATAAATCTGTCACCCTTCCTTCTGAGGACAGAGGACAGAGACCAGCTCCCTCCTCTGTCCCTCTTGGTGCTTCCACCTTGACATCAGGCTGATTATTCCGCTGGAGGCTGGGTTGACTAAAGCCAATAATTAATTTTAATGGCGCTGGGCATTGCGTCAGCCTCCCTGGGCTTGTTAGCAAATGTCCCCTGCCAGATCCCCAGTGAGCTCCAAGACGTGTTCCCGGCCCTGGACGGCCTGTGAGGGGCTGGGGGCTGCAGAACGGAACTGGACACCTTAGGGCTTTCTCAGCGGGGGCCCCGGATCGCCCCAGGATGCTGAGCCTGAGCAGAAACTTAACTACGTGAATTCCTCAGTTCCCCAGTTCTGAGCTTGTCATTTCAGGTTCCAGGCTTACACACCAGAGGGAGAACCGAGGCAGCAGGGATGGGAGGGGGAGGGCCGTTGTGCAATGACCGGGGCAGGGGAACCCGGCCGGCACTGAGGCCCCTCAGGACCAGGCTTCGTCCTTCCCACCTTCCAGCAGGACCTGCGTCAAGGGTGGCCAGTCAGGTGGGAAGACCAGCAAGGGCAGCCGCGGTGACATTTGTTGGAGGAGACAACACAGCTTCCCTCTCCTTAGAATTTGCAAGCTGACAAGATGAAATTTCCATGGATGGGTAGACACTGAGATTGAAAACAGACAGGGGCTCTGCCCAAGGTCACAGCTGCCAGGGAGCCTTTCTGAGATCACCGCGAGAGCCTGCAACATGATGAAATCCAAAGGATCTCTCTGGGGATGGCAGCCGCGGAGAGCAGGGGTCCAGCCCTGCGTTGACCCCTTCCTTTAGTGCGTGTCCGTCATCCATGGGGGTGAGGCTAAGGCATCTGGGTTCATGACAGACCCTCGTCCAATCACCCGAATAAAATAACATTTGTGAAGCAACTGCCGTGTGCTCAGCACTGAGCCGGCTAAGTTGAGCCACTCTCCTTATTGACTCCAGCGTGGGGACAAGGCTGCCCTGGGCCTGCAGCACCCAAGTGCGTGTGAGGCCAAGTGTACCAGGCTAGGGGAGCTCATCACTGGGAGTGCCGGGGGGCTGTCCCCAGGTGCCCCAAACTGTGGCACATACACGGGGCATGCAGGAGGCCAGCGCCGCCCTTCATCCCGCCCCCAGCCCTCAGCAGTAGGGTCCTGGTGGGCCTCTGCCATGTGCATCACTGGTGGTAGTGGGACATTTCCAATCACGCCGCCTAGGCCTGGAGGCTCGTTCCTGGGCACAATGTTGCCTCTTCCTTACGATCGCACCCAATTCATTTCATCCATTCATTTTTCCTTGTCTTCAGGTAGCATTTATAAAGCACCTGCTGGGTGTCAAGAACTGGGCTAAATCCACATGTACCCAAACATAAGGAGCGTCCCGGCCCTAAGAATCTCACAGGGTGGAGAGAGAGACAAGCAAGCCACGGCGCACAACGCTACTTGGTCCGTCCTGCAAGATGAGGCCAGGCCAGGACAGCACCGGGGTTTCAAGGGTGGGCTCTGGCATTAGAAGGCCAGGCCCGAATGCCAGCTGCACCACTGAGATGCTGTGAGACCTCGACAACGACGCAACTCCTTAGACTTCAGTCTCCTCGTCCACGAGGTCAAGATCATGATAGTAGCCTGCCTAGCAGGGGGAAATGGGGGCCAGACTCGTGCATGGAAAGTATTCAGAACACCATATGCACTCAGTAAGAGACATCCGGGAGCGTGAGGAGGGTCCCCCCAGACTAGGGAGGCGGGTGATGGGGAAAGTCTTCCCCGGGAGGCGGTGCTGGAACAGAACCCTGAGGAAGGAGCTGTTCACTGTGAATACAAGCGTGAACTTGAGGATCTCAATGAATCCTGCTCTCTGAGTGGCTTGTAGCCAACGGCACGACTCTTCACTCCACCTTTTAAACAGAACGTATTATAATTGCTAAGTTCACTGTGTCGGCCTTGTGAAGCCAGAGGCTCCGTACACATCCATATGCCACAGTATTATGCAGCCAGGAAAAATTATAGTTACGATGACTACGCAGCAAGTCAGGCAAGCGCTTTAAGTGAAATTGTAAAAATAGTATGTAGACTGTACAGGGAACTATTTAAAAATATTTACATACGTGGACAAGGATCTGAGTGTATTAAGCAAAATGAGAAATGTTTCGCCATGGCAGAATTATAGGGAGCTCTTTCTCTTCTTTCTAAAACAAACTCTCTTTTCAGTTAAAAAAGTGTTAGGCACCTGTTGAGAGCCAACTCTGCAAGGCTGTGCACAAAAGAGCATCTAGTGGCCCCAGAGAAGGCCAGGTGGCACTCAAGCAGTCTGACACCTGACACAGAAAAGAAAGGATGTCATGTGACTCTGCCAGGGCTGCGACAGAGCCCCTGTACTTCCTGGGACCCCACTGAATGCAGCCCCCAATCCTAGGGTGTCATTCCCAGGGAAGCAGGCACGGCAGGGAGCTCGCTCAGTGGGGCGCTTGGGCTCACCTGCTGGAGGCAGGATGAGAGGGAGGACACTGAGGGAAGACCCAGGGAAGGACCAGTCCCCAGAGGCCTAGAGGAGCCATTGCAGATTCATTTGGGTGGCCGCATGATGACAGCAGTGGAAAAGGAGGTGGCTCGGCTGAGTGGGTGCCCCGGCCTCCCAGAGGACCAGGGAGGAAGGAGGGAATGTGGAAGGAGGCCTGGGTGGGGCCCGCGCAGGTGCTCCCCATCTGACTGGGGACTCCGCTCAGGCCTGGCAGACACACCTGCTCCCTCCTGGAGCCATGCCCTGCAGGTGGCCTGTGTGTGTGCTCCTATGCCAACTTCCTCCTGGGGCTCAGGGCACTGGCCCCAGGACATCTTTCTCCGAGCTGGGCTGACATTGCTGCTCATGCCCTGGGGACATGCCACACTTGCAGAGACAGGTTGTCCATTGTGGCCTTTATTTTGGAAGTAATCAACTCAAACAGGCCTAAATGACAAAGGGATTTATTGGTTCACGTAACTGGAAAAGTCCAGAAAGGCAGGATGGGGCAGTGGTTAGGGGTGTGTGCTCTCAGGTGAGACCGCTGAGTGTGATCCCTGGCTATCACTCACTGGCTGTGTGAACTTGGGAGAATTACTTGGCTTCTGGAGGTCTGTTTCCTCATCAGAAATTTTCAAACCTATTTCCATATCTGTAAGATAGGGGTTAGAATAATACCCATATCCACAGCTCTGTGTAAAGCTTAATACAGATTATGCATTTAAAGTGCCTGAGACATAACTAAGTGCTTAGTCGCTGTTCACTGTTTTTTTTTTTCGAGGAAGATTAGCCCTGAGCTAACATCTACCACCAATCCCCCTCTTTTTTTGCTGAGGAAGATTGGCCCTGAGCTAAGATCTGTGCCCATCTTCCTTTACTTTATATGTGGGATGTCTGCCACAGCATGGTTTACTGTGCAGTGCTAGGTCTGTGCCCAGGATCTGAACTGGCGAACCCTGGGCCACTGAAGCGGAGCATGCAAACTTAACCACTGTGCCACTGGGCTGGCCCCCACTGTTCACTGTTTTGATTATTAGTAAGAATTCAGGATTGGTTTGATTCCATGGCTCAATGATTCAACAGAGACCCAACATCTTCCATATCTCTCCTCTGTCTTCCATGGTGTCAGCTTTATTGCAAGACCAACTTCCCTCATGGTGACAAAATGATTGCAGCAGTTCCAGGTTTCACATCCACATACCACTTGTCAGAGGAGACAGAACATTTCTGTCCTGGCATTCCAAGCAGGAGTCTTGAGATTTACCCAGAGAGGGCTGTTTAGGTCACATGCCCACCCTTGAACCAACGATTTGGCAAAGGAAATGGAAGGTACTTATTGGCTTAAGCAATTGGGCCCACCTCTGGAGCTAGAAGTGGGCTCAGCTTTCCCTGCAATGCCCAGGCTACATGAAGGAGGTATGGATTCCTGAGTGAAAATCTTAGTTTTGGGGGGAAGTGAGAAGAGGGTAAAACGAGGCTGGTAAGTGGTCAGTGACGTTCACTAACAGAGGGGAAATACGTTACAAAATCCAGCAGAGAAATGATAAATTGGACCATCTTTTTCCAAATGGAGGTGTGGTGGTTTTAAAAGATGACCCCAAATTCTCTGACACTCTTCCATCAGAGGTGTGGTCCACATTCCTTCCTCTTAAACTGTGCTCCGTGACTGACCGACAGAACACCAGACGTGGGAGTGAAAATGCCTCCAGGTGACCCCAGCCATCCGGTCACCCTGGTCTTCAAGTCTTTCCAGCTGAGGCCCCAGACATCATGGAGCAGTGCATCCTCCTGTCCAAATTTCTGACCCACAGAATTGATGGGCATCACAAAATGGCTTTTTCGTGCCATTACATTTGGGGATGGCTTGCTGGGCAGCAGTAGATAACCGAACAGTCATGTCACGGGGCTACATGTCCCTGGTGGGGAAGGAGAGGTAGGAGGAAGTGGGTCAGGCTGTTTGGTCCTTAGAGCAATCACTTAGCATCCTTCTGGAATCCTAGAGGGCCCGTCCTGCTTGGCTCCTGGGCACTGGGTGCTTACTCCCACTCCACTAACAGAGCCCTGCCCAAACTAAGCGAGGATATCCAACGCGAGTCAGGGATTCTGGTAGGCTGACACCGCACTGGAGCAATGCTACTGCTACTATGCCATATGATCAAAACCCAAGGCTGCTGGGCCGTGTAGGAAATGACCTTGAGCCACACAACTGGAACATGAGGCTCACTGGCCCTGCGGCTGGGCCACTCTGACTTCTGTGCCTCCTGGACTCAGGACTGGGTGTGTCTTGCCTCTCCCTCCAAGCCTCCATTCCATCAAGGGATGACAGGCTGAGCCGGATGCAGGAAGGAGGACCATGGGGGACCACGAGGCAACGGGGAGAGAGAGAGGAAGGGCCAGGGAGGAGGGGCTCCCTCAGGACCTTTCTAGGTGGACAGGGACGGACTAGTAAGCCAGTGAGGAGGAAAATAGCCTTGATTTATACTGCCTTTGGGCTGGACAAGTGTGCTTGGTTGTCTCCAGAAAGTACCTCCCCACCTGCCAACAGTCACAAGTATAACCACTATTATGACCATGATTATGGATCTTAATTCATTACCATTAAAAACATCACCTCACCCAATTCCCACAGCAATCCATGTGTCTTTATCCTCATTTGACAGACAAGACCCATAATAACGGTGCATTAACCCTCTGTCGTAGACGGCAGAAAGGGCCCCAATTCTCTACCCCCTGCACCCATGTAGTTTGCAATGTGACTTTGCAACTCCTCCCATTTAAAAGCTAGAGTCTGTTTCCCCAGCCTTTGAATCCAGGTCGGCCTTGTGACTTTCACGGGCCTATATAATGTGGTAGAGGTGGCATTGTGCCAGTTCCCTGCTGAGGCCACAAGGGCCACACGTGCCTTCCCTTGCCCTCGTAGAGCTCTATTGGGCCACCGTGTGAACAAGCCCAGCTAGCCTGCTGGAGGATGGGGCCGCAGGGGGAGAGGCCCCGGCCATCCCGGCTGAGAACGGCCCATCTGAGCCCGGCCCAGACTGCAACCCACAGAACCTGGACTAAACAAATGGCTATTGTTTCAAGCCACTAAGTTCTGGGGAGGTTTGTTAAGCAGCAACAGCTAACTGAGCCATCAGCTGTGCCTGTCCTCACAAACCTGGTGGCCCCCAGGAAAGGGCAAGGAGAGGCCTGAGCCTGGGGCCCCTCAGCTCCATCAGAGAACAAGAGAGGAGGGGGCCCTTCTTCCAGCCGGCCCCCTGGGACTGGAGAAAGCCTTTCCAGGAAATAGGAGCCAAACAAGTGATCCACTTCCCATGGACTGTCCTTCAGAAGGGACCCCCACGGGGGCAGCACTTCAGGACCCACCTGCTGGTTTCTTAAAGGGGCAAAGAGCAGAATGGATTTGATGCACCTGCTTTTTAACAAGAAACTTCTTTCAGGAAAGAATCAAGAACCAAAACCAGCTGTCGTGATGGGGGCCTTCCCTCCGCAGGTCCGAGAGGCTTGGTCCTGACTTCCTTGCCCAGGGCAGGGGCCAGCTCAGTCATCTCAGCGCCAGCCTTGGTACTGGGGGAGCTGCGGGCAAGACCCTGGGACCAAAGCTTCCAAGAGGAGGCTGGGAACACTGGTGCCACTATGGCTGCAGGGTGACTAAGCCAAGGGGGTCGGGGGGGGGGGGGGGGGGAAGGGACACAGGCAGAAGCTGTGATGCCTGAGGGCGCAGCCCCGTGAGTGAGGAAGGAGGGGAGGACAGGAGCTGGGTGGGCTGCAGTAAAAACGGAAAAAAAGTAGATTTCAGTGGAATCCCAGAGGAACCTTGGAGGCTGCAAAGGGTCTTGAACAAGACTGCTCAGGAGCCTGGCCGCAGCAAGTCCAGGTGGTGGCTCTGCCTGAGCTGCACAGCCTCTCAGTGACCCGGGGGGGTCCAGGCAGGCTCAGGAAGGAACTTGCTAGGGAGTGCGAGCCCCTCGGCACCAGCTCCTGCCCGGAGAGCCCCCTCTTCTCAGCTGATTTTGCTGGTTTCCTGCTCTTCTCCCACCCACCCTCTCTGCTCATAATCCCTCCCACTGTACAACCACTGAGCTTGCCGGCTCGGGGCCCAGGAGGCTCCATGACCAGCCCACGCCTGGCACTGGGCCCCCCCGTCCCCCCACCCCGGCCTCGGATCCCGCTCTGTGTTATCCGCAGTAGAGCTGCTCTCTCACCCCAGTGCAAGGCCTTCGAGAGCCCCGCCTGGCCCGGTTCATCTCCAAGGCCCCTCCATTGCCTAGAAGAATTATCGGCACGTAGAAAGTACTAAGCATCTAATGAATCTGAATGTACTAGACTTACTTCATGTGACCGTAATAAGGACAACTCCTGGGTGGAGGGCGGTGCAGGAAGTTACACTCCATCCCATGCACGAGCTATGAGCCCTCTGGCCAAAAGGTAAGAGGGCCTACTCTGAACCCCGCCTTCTTGGGTTTGAGCCCTTGCCCTGCCACTTACCACCTTGGACAAGTCACTTCACCTCTCTGTGCCTCAGTTTCCTCCTCTGAGAGTGTGAACAATCATTGCCACCTCTCTGTGTGGTCCGGAACATGGCAGGAGGTGCAGGGCACCCAGGAAGGGCGTGCTGTAGCTATTATTACACAAGAGACAGGGTTTGCCTTGCACTCCCCTCTATGCTCCAGGCACCAGTGCAGAGCCTGGCCCGCGGCAGGCCTTTAGGAAAGGTTTGCTAAAGGGACAGACCTTCAGGGAGCATCAGCTAAGCCCAAAGATCTGTGAGTCGACAGAAGTGGACAGCTGTGTCTGTGGGTTTCTACCGCCCTCCAGTCCTTTTTTTGGGTGCCACGTGGTTGACCCTGAGTGGACCTGGGCTCCTTGAGGGCACACCCAGGTGGTTGGCTGACTTTGTGAGCACGTCTCCACGGGATTCCCGCACCCCCATCCCTCCACCCTCACCGGCTCCTGCAGGCCCCACACTGCAGGACTGGCCACAGCTCACACGTGGGACCGTCTTAGCTGAGCCGGTTACGCAAGCCAAGGAGACAGATCCACCCTTCCTGGTCCCTGCGGATGGGGATGGCTGAGGTCCTGCGAAGGCAACAGGCCGCCTGCCCCTCCTCCGACCTCCTGGGCTGCTTAGGACAGGCCACGTGGTACAGGAAAGCAGGTCGCATCCCGGCTTCCAGCCCTCCTTGGGCCGCTACCACCAGGACCTCGGCCACCACGTCCCCTCCTAAGCCTTCCCCTGCTTCCTGGGATGGTTATTATTATTGACGTTTTTGTTACTGGCACCCAGCAGAATTCAGTCCCCAGGATGCTTGGGCTGGGCACCACTTTACTTTCTGAAAATGAAAAAGGCCCAGCTTCCTGGGGGCCATGCAGTTGAGGAAGTAGCTCCCCACCCCTCCCGCAGGCCTGGCAGGGTCCGGGAAGGGGACAGGAGCCCTCGGGGACAGCCTAACAACAAGAGACCCAGCCTTGTTGGGGAGGAGCTGCGTGAGCAGCAGTGAGGACTTTAGTCCCAGACTGTCCCACGCCCCCAAAGTAGACACAAACAGACCCGAGCACAGACCAGGGAGAAGCTCCCCAAAGGGCTCCGGGGGCCAGACCACAACCACTCCCCCCGGTCAAATGTCAGAACCACGTGAAGACACGTGAACAGTCATTTCACACAGAGAGTAGCCTCGAGGTCCGTGTGCTCACTCCCTGAAATGCTGTGACCATTGGGCACACACACTGTCGGGACGTGAGCCCTGTCAGAGCAGCCCCGGGATCCACATGAGGAGTTAGACTCACGGGTTTGGTCACAGTTGGCCCCTGACAGGAGTCAGGATACGCGGCTCCATCACCCACTTTATTCACTCTATTTGGCTACAAGTTGGCTATTTCCAGAAATGAATTTCCCCCTCCTTGGGGGAGTTTCTCTGGAATGATTTAGAATTTTCAAAAGAATGTGCTGCCGACCCTGAGAGCAGGTCCCAGGGGGGCACTCAGCTTGTTCTGAGCAACTGCAGCCCTGCCGGGACCCACGACACTCAGGACAAGAGGGTCCTGCATAACGTGCGTCCCCTGGGTGTGGACTTACTCCATTTCCAAGTGACCCCTCAAAAGTGATGGGGTTCAAAGGCAGAGCACGTAGGTGGTGCCTAAAAACGTGGTCCTGCTCCCTTGCTTGCGCTTCACCAGTCGGGCTGGGCCCCCAGGGCGGTTTGGATGCTGGAGAGCAGCTCCCACCTTCAGCATTATCAACCTCATCTCTAAAGGCGAGATCAGCAGGGAGCCAGGCCCACCCGGCACTTCCAGACCCAGCACATCCCCTGCTGGAGGCCCGGCCACCTCCACAGGGCTCCAAGGAGCAGGGGCACATGGAGAGAGGCACTGGCATTTATGCAAAACGCCTGACGGGATGCCAGCCACACCAACCAAGGTCCTGGGAACGTCAGGGTGTACAATGAGTCTAACTGGCTGAGGTACCAACCACAATCTGCTATTTGTTACCTCGTAGCTGTATTTACAAGGTCAGGCTCGTGTTATTGTTGAGACTGGTAAATTGCCCTGCTTTTATGCTTTGTTTCCCAAGACACCCATTGGGAGGGTCCAGTGGAGGGACGCAGCTCCTCATAGGTGACACCTCTTAGGATGCTTTGGGCTGGAAGTGACAGACAGCCAACTCAAACTAGCTTAAGCAAAAGGAAGCATTTATTAGCTCAGATGGCAGGCATCCAAAGGTAGTTGGGAGGCTGGTTAGAGAAGCAGTTCAATGTGGCACCAGGGCCCGGACTCCCTCCATCTCTCTGCACTGCACTCAGAGTTGGCTTCAGCCTCCGGCTGGGACCCAGATGGTGGCAGCAGCTCCAGGAATCTCAATCCAGACGTGACAATGTCTGGAAGAATAAAGACAGCCTCTTCCTGCGGCCCTCTTTTAGGCATAGGGAACGTTTCCCTGATTAACGATAATTGGGTCACCCGTCCATTTCTGAACCAGTCACCCACAAGAGGGATGGAGTTACGAGACTGGCTTGAACTAGTCACCTGGGGGAAAGGATGCTGGGAGTCAAGCTCACTGCCCACCACACCGGCCTTGACCAGGGAGCAGCGCCTGTCTCTCCTCTTCATCTCTGCCACACCCGCTCCCAGGCCACCAGATGCTCTAAATCGACTTGGAGACCATGGTGGTGCGATGTCAGAGTAGACATCCAGAGCCCCTTAGAGCAATTACTGCATCTAAAACACGCCCGTCCCAAGCATCCATCAACAGACAGATGGAGCAACAAATGTGGTGTGTGCACACAATGGAATATTATTCAGCCTTAAAGAGGAAGGACATTCTGACCCATGCTACATGGGTGAACCTTGAAGACATTATGCTAAGTTGACTAAGTCAGTCACAAAAGGACAGATATTCTACGATTCCACACAGAGACAGAAAACGGACAAGAGGCTTCCAGGGGCTGGGGAGTCACCGTTTAGTGGGTCCAGAGCATCAGTTTGGGATGAGGAGAAAGTTCCGGAGATGGATGGTGGCAATGGTTGCACAACATTGTGAATGTACTTAATGTCACAGAGTTATACACTTAAAAATAGTTAATAAAGTAAATTTTATGTTATGTATATTTTACCACAATAGGAAAAATACTTTGGACGTCCATTAACTCACTAGTCATCGGCAACCTCCGGAGGGGCGAGCTTCACCTGGGACATACGCACCCCCTGCAGCAGCTGCTCAGGAGTCTCCACCCTGTGCCCTCTCTCCACCACTGAATTTAATTTCATCACGGCTTTCCGGGTATAGGAAAAATCCCTTTTTCTTCTCTAACTTGGATGACAAGCTGATTAAAGAAGTCCAGCCCCCGGGGAGGTAGTGTGTGAGCCCCAACATCAGGGCTACTGGCCCACTAGGGGCCCTCACAGCTGGGGACCCCAGAACACTCAGCCTGCCCACCCCGGCCCTCAGCACCAGCTCTGGCCCTGGAGCTCAGCTCCCGCAGCCGCCCCGGCCAGCAGCTCCAGAAGACTGTGTGTCATCCCTTAATGAGGCGCTCCTGGGACCTGGAGGAAGGACAGACCATCAATCCACCTGGCAGGGAGCGGCAGGAGGGGACTGTGCTCCCTCCTGGCGGTCCTCACCGATCACTCTCCGCGGGGAGAAGGCCAGGGGCCAACAGAGCCACTTCTACAGCTGATGGATTCCTCCAGGCAGAGCCCAGGCAGAGGGAGACTCATCTGGGGCTTTGAGCCTAGCACAGTACATTCCCTTTCCAGCGGTCTAAACAGGCAAGAAAATGACGGAGGCGGCAGCCCTGAAGAGAAGGAGGGCAGGACTCGGCCCCAGGCCAGCTGCCAGGGCAGGCTGGGGGAGCGGCTCACCACCAGACATCTCCTATTAGGGCAAGAAGGCTCTGTGATGCACAGGGCTGACTGTGTTTGGAGCATAGTCCCTTTGATAGTTGGGTAGTTCAGACTAGCCACTATAGGCCGTCTCCCGCAGGGGCTGGGAAATTGGGGTCTGAGCAAGGCACGCAGTTCCATAGAGACCATCAGGCATTTTTTCCTCTCGGAAAGAGCACTTTGGGAAATCCTGTTCTCCGGGAGACTCCTGGAAGTACCCCCACGTTCTCCCCAGCAGGGATAGCGTAGGCAGAGGCTGCCCATGCCCCTGCCCTCTCACCTCCCTGCCCCACACTTCCCCATTGCCCCTTGGCCACCCCCTTCTCGGCTCCCACCACGCGGGGGCCAGCCGGGCCTCACTGCCAAGTTTAGGGCCCCGGCGCATCTCGGTCCTGCCCGTCCCACATGACCCACCCTGGGTGCTTTGCTGGAGTGGGGGCCGGAGAGGGGCCTGTCGGAGAACCAGGTCAGGCCAGTCCACCTCCCCAGAATGTTTAGCTCCCAGTTGGGCGTGGTTCCCACCATTCAGCATCTCCCCTGTCCTGTGTGTGTGATGGGCAGTGACAACCGTCACTTCCACTGAGGGCTCACTCTGTGCCAGGCCTGTCCAGGTGCTCGCCTGCAAAACCACCTCTAGTCCCCCCAAGTCCCCGTGAGGTGGGCGCTCCCTACAAGGATGGTGATGGGGCAGCCATCAAGTGGACAGCGGCTGCTGCCAGGGCGACCGGGTCAGCCTGCTCGGCTCCCTTCTAACAGGGGCCAGGTCTCCTCTGCCAGCGGGAGTGCTGTTCACAGTACCTGCTTCCCAGGTGTGTTAGCGCGCTGGGCCGCCACGACAAAGCCCCACAGCCTGGGGGCCTCAAACGGCAGCGCTCCTCTCCCCCAGTTCTGGAGGCCGGGAAGTCTGGTGTCAGGGGGCCGACTGACAGGGTTTCCAGAGAGCGCTCTCTTCCGCAGGCTGACGGCCGCGCCTCACCGCATCCTCACATGGCAGAGAGAGGAGCAAGCCTCTGGTGTGTCTCTAACAAGGACACAAACCCCATCAAGAGGGCCCCACCCTTACGACCTCTTTTAACTCAAATTACCTCCTAAAAGCCCCATCTCCAAATAGAGGCACATGAGGGTCAGGGCTTCAGCATACAAATAAGGAGGGGTGAGGTGGGGGGATGCAATTCAGTCCATAGCAACAGGCCCGGTGTGATGAATAAGTGAGTTAACAATACACACCAAGCTCCTGTGCTGGAGCCCGGCACATGGTCACACTGACAGCGGAGAGTCCAGTGTGTGACCAGACCCGTGTCTTCACCCTGACCGGACACCTCCGCCCTTCTCGTAACAATGGGACAGGGTGACAGGGTGACAGGCCACACCCACTCTGTTCTCTGGTCCCAGGAGTGCAGGGCAGGCCTCTCCCTGGGGAGTGTTTGGCCTGCAGCCCCGGGGCCCCCTGACCCCCAGCCCGGGGCCCCCAGCCCTCTCTCTGGTCCCTCACTGCTGGAGCCTGACTCCCACCCGCTCTGGGCTCCAGGAGTCCTGCCACAGCCCCAGCTCGGACGCGCGCTGGAGACGTTCAGACGTCCCGACTCCATAACGGGTTTCTGAAGCCCCCCATCTCCCTCGGAAGGGCGCCCCCTGTTCACAAAGGGCACAGACTGGAGGGCAGACACCAGACTTATAGGCAAAATCTGTTCACCAATGTGAGTAACTCCCCAAGGAAACTCCTCAATCCGGCCTTGGGTTTGTATCAGGGACAAGCCCTGGTCCATTTTCTTGGCCTGCAGGCCAGCTGCAGGCCCGGTGCCCCCTGCCTCTGCTCAGCCCTCTCCACCCTGAGAGTGGGCAGCAGTAACATCCCCACCCTTGGCTCCCCCAGGAGCACATGTTATGTGAGGTTACCACATCCCCGCTCCTGTCTGGTCACCTGTTACTTTTGCCTGCTTCACATGGGTTTCCCCTCTGAAAACAGTGCCCATAGCTTCCTTTGGGGCCTCCTCTCCCCGATGCTCAGGCCATGAAGTTTGCGCGGGACTGACTTGGCCCCCAATTCCCAGGCCTGGCCAGTCCAGGCATTCCACTCCCTGGGCCACAGTGACTGGCTTAGAGATGAGCATGTGACTTAAGCCAGGCCAATGAGATTCAGCCCCAGGAGTCTACTGGGCCAACTGGGAGAAAAAGCCCTCTTTCCATTGGAACTGCTAGTTTAAAAGATATTGTCACCATCAAGGACCTAAAAGCCATCATGTAGAGAAAGCTCACCTGAAAATCAAGCAATATAGAGGAATGGAATTAGAGCCCAGAGCTGGGAAGAGAAACTGAGTCCTGAGGACATCTTTGAGTGCCTGGATCCAGCAAAGCCTGAAATTCACTGTGCCACTAGACTTTACAGTTCTGTAAAACAATACATTCCCTTTCTGTTTAAGCCAGTTGAGTTGGTTTCCTGACACCTCTACCTGAAAGATGGTGACCCACCATCATCTGTTCCAAGAGCTCTGTGTTTATTAACTCACATATGACAACAAACCTGTGAAGTAGGTACTATTAACATCAGGTTGTTTGAAACGAGGCACAAAGAGCTCAACTGACCTGCCCAAGGTTAGAAAGGGTAGAGCCAGGAATGGCAGGGCTGATGCCCCACTTTGGTAAGCCTACAGTGTGCAATAACGAACCTATACAGGGATCAGACCACCAGGACTAGAACTGCCCAGGTCACACCGCTGTGGGTGCTGAACTGACCCTCCGACAGCTGTGTTACAACAAGAAGCCCAACTCCATAACCTGCAGCAGGCCCAGGACTCAGACATGACCTCCCTCCCACCTCCCCTGTGGGGCACCAGAAGGAAGGCGTGGTCACTCACGCGGCCCAGGGCTCGGGGGTCAGGGGACCGGGTCTCACCCTGGCTCGACTGCTGCCCTGTGGCCTGCTCGAGGATGCAGCGGAAGGCCCTGGGGGCATCTGAGCACTTGCTCAGAGGCTGGTGGAGCAAGCTGCACGAGGTCTCTCCCAGGGGCAGGTGGCGGGAGCACCTGGGGCCCAGGGTCCTGCCAGGGGGGGTCTGGGGATGCAAGGAGGTGGTCCCTCGCCCACCTGCAGCCTGCCCTCTGGGGGCGGCCGCACATGGCGTGCTCACCCTCTGACTGGCCGGGCTGTCCTGGGTGCTCCGCAGTGTGGCGGGTCTGCTCCCAGCGCCACTCACCCAGCTCCGCTTTCCTCTCCCCACGGCACCCGGCTGCACGGGACCACGACCGTCCCCACTCAGGTGTCCCATCTCCCCTGAAGCCCAGCTTCGTGAGAACAGCACTGTGGGCCCAGGATGCAGTCGAGTGCCCACTTCACTGCAGGCACTTCACACACACTTGTCGAAAGCTGTTAAATGAATGTAGTAGATATTAGACAGACTGGGAAAGGCCTCACACTCTCACAGTCGAGGGCTCTCGTCTTTCCAAGGTCAAATCACAGGTCAACGACCTTGACCTGTGGTGCGAATGCTGCTCTGCGGAGGAAGGTCACAAGTTCTCACAGCGGCCCCCAACCCTTCCACACCCCTTAACATTTCCTGACTGTGCTTGTTCAACAGACAGTGTTCTGTCTGTCTGTCCATGCCCGCATAACAGCTCTGACAACGTAGGTCTTTAAGCAACTTTGTTTAACAGGCCTTGGGGACACAGAAGTATGAAGTAGGAAGATAAAGAAGAGAGGGGGTGCCAAGGGGTAAACCCGGAGTCCACAGACCCCTGGGGATCCATGAATTGGGACCAAGAACAACCACCTCTTCACTTTCACTAACTTCTAACTCGATTCTGGCATTCCCTTTCATCATGAATGTAGGCGACAACCACAACAATATTAGCAGAACCTGGTCGTCATCACCCACAGAAACCCCAGACATCTCCATATCACTCTGCAGCTGAGAAGCAGATTTCTGGAAATATCATTGACACTTATCACTGTTCCAAAGTTATGGTCCTTATTAGACGTGCTGCTGGCTGCTGGGTCTTCTTATTTCACACATTAATACCGAAGCACAGTGTTTCTATATACAAACGTTTTTAATATTTTGATAACTGTTTTTCAATATCATTGGTTTTCTTTGTAAGTCTATGTAGTAAATGCATTAAAAAACATACATTGCGGCCAGCCCAGTGGCGCAGTGGTTAAGTTCACATGCTCCACTTTGGCGGTCCAGGGTTTGCTGGTTCGGATGCTAAGCACGGACCTAGCACCACTTATCAAGCCATGCTGTGGTAGGCATCTCACATATAAAGCAGAGGAAGATGGGCACAGATGTTAGCTCAGGGCCAGTCTTCCTCAGCAAAAAGAGGAGGATTGGCAGTGGATGTTAGCTCAGGGCTAATCTTCCTCAAAAAAACCAAAATCAAAAACACACATTAGGGACCGGACCAGTGGCATAGTGGTTAAGTTCACGTACTCCACTTCGGTGGCCTGGGGTTCGCTGGTTTGGATCCTGGGCGCAGACCTAGCACTGCTCGTCAAGCCATGCTGTGGTGGCATCCCACATAAAATATAGGAAGACTGGCACAGATGTTAGCTCAGTGACAATCTTCCTCACCAAAAAAAACAAACAAAAACACCACACATTATTCTGAGAAGTGACCCAAGGCCTTACCACACTGCTAAAGATCCAATGGCACCCAAAAAAGGGTCAGAACCTCTGGATTTGGATCTCTCTAATATCTCCTCCCGGCTCAAACCTGCCACTCTTCAAATACGAACTATTGAAGGCTGCTGGACTGGGCGCTGGGAGTTCGGGTGCCGGGGAAGGAGGGAGACACAAGGACAGACCAGTCCTCCAAGTGGTGCTGCCAGCTCCCTGGCTTCCGGAAGGCAGCCCAGTGGAGGGAGGCGGCTTGGCGCAGGTGGGGTGGGAGCGTGTGGCCCGTGCAGCTCTCTGGTCTAAACCCATGGCTGCTGCACTGTGCAGGCCCGGAGTCTCTCCCCGTGGGAGGCGCTGTTCTCAGACTCTTCTCTCCTGCTCTACAGCCTTGGGCCATATTTTACATGGTGCTGGTGGGCATCGCTGGATGTTCTGACACTGCCAGCATGCTTTGGATGAGCCCTGTTGCTAAGAAACAAATCCCAGATGCATCCTTAAACACAGCTCCATAAAAGCACATTCCTCCTCACTCAGCTCTGGCGTGTCTTCTCTTGGGCGCTGAAGTTAGACTAACAGCTGTTTTCCAAAGGCCTCATGTGAAAATCCAGTGACCTGCTCCAGTGACCCAAACAGAAGAGCCACTTCCACAGCCTGCGGTGATGGCCTTGTCAGAAAGGAGAGCACCAGCCCTGCCAAAGCTGCCTGCAGACTCCCAGTGGGGGGCTTGTGAATGAAGCCTTCCAGGAGGGACCAGCGCAGACCGAGGGCACGCAAGGGGCCCTGACGTGAGGGGACACCTCGAGGAACCAGTGGGCTGCAGCCCTGTCCTGGGGGCTCCTCCGAGGATCTCCAGGAACCACTGCTCTCACCGTTTCCTGCAAAGCGGTTCCAGTTCCAACCTAAACATGGTTCACACCAAACCCAACCACAGCTTCTCCCCCTGGAAGGCTCCAGGCCTCCCGGGTGTTTCCCCGAGACAGCGCAGAGCAAGGGCTCTGGGGAGGGATGCCACCCTCCCTCCCGGCCTGAAGGCGGAGGGCACACAGGCAGGCCGCCAGCTGGAGCAGCCACTCCTGGTTTCCTTGCTCTCCCCCAGGCCCCGGCCTTGGGGCACCGCAGAGCCACACACTGAAGCTCCCCCAGAGTCAGCGCCTCTCAAATGGGTTCTTTTTGAAAAATGCAAGGTCCCCAGCTCCACCCACTCCTACTAATGCTAAATCAGACTCTCCGAGGGAGAGAGCTGGGAGCTGACATTTAACAAGCTTCCCCAGGGTTCTGAGGTGCCCTGAGGGTGGAGGACTGCGGTGCAGGACGCACATCAGCCATGGCCCTGACCCGTTACGCTGCTCCCAAATTCCTGAGCACCCGCTATGAGCCAGGCCTTGTACCAGCCTTGGAGGTGCGGACCTGAGGAAGGACCAGTCCTGCCCTAGACCGCCCACAGCCTGGTGGCCCTGCCACTTCACGCAGCCCAGGTCCTTCAGAGCCAGAAGAGGACGGGCGGCTCCCCCCAAACACACATTGCAGGGATGATGATAATCAAACAAATTTTAAAATGAGCAAAGGACCTGAGTAGACATTCCTCTAAAGAAGACACACAGGTGGCCAACAGGTACACGAAAAGGTGCTCAACATAACTAATCATCAGGGAAACGCGAATTAAAACCACAGTAAAGTATCACCTCACACCTGCTAGAAGGGCTGTTATCAAAAAGACAAGAGAGAAGTGTTGGCGGGAACTCGGAGAAAAGGGAGCCCTGTGCACAGGTGGTGGGAGTGTAAACTGGTGTAGCCACCATGGAAAACAGTATGGAGGGTCCTCAAAAAATTAAAAATGGAACTACCGTATGATCCAGAAATCCCACTTCTGGGATACATCTAAAGGAAATAAATCACCATCTCGAAGAGCTACCTGCACCCCCATGCTCACTGCAGCATTACAATCAAGATACGGAAACAACCCAGATGGCCATCAATGGATGAACAGATAAAGAAAATGTGCTATGTATACACACACACACACACACACACACACTGATATATTATTCAGCCATGAAAAAGAAGGCAATCCTGCCATTTGCAACAACGTAGATAAAACTTGAGGGTATAATGCCAAGTGAAATAAGCCAGACACAGAAAGAAAAATATTCCATGATCTCACTTACATACGGAATCTGAAAAAAAAAAAAGTGCCAAACTTCTAGTAACAGAGAGTAGAATGGTGATTACCAGAGGCTGCAGCCTGGGGAAAGGGGGACATAAAAAAATAAATTCTTGTAGAGCCTGGGAATAAAATGTAATCCTCACCCTGTTCCAAGCACTTTTCTAAGCACGTTATGTGTAAGAGCTCACTGACTCTTCAAAAGAGTCCTACGAAATGGGTACTCTTATTACTCCCATTTTGCAGATGAAGAAACTGAGGCACAGAGAGGTTAAGTAACTCGTCCAAGGTCACACAGCTATCACTTGGTGGACTGGGATCTAGGCCCTCAGCAAAATAAAGACGCTATACCCAGAAAAGGGTATAACCTTAGGGAAGTCAGGGAAGAGCCCCCCCCCCCCCAAATCCTGGATCCCTGACTCCTAATCATCACATGCCCTTGTGCTCCGAACCCACAGGGGACCTCTCTCTCCCACATCCCTGCCTCTGGGCAGTGTGGCAGATGGTTCTGCTTCTACTTATTGTCCCCTCCCAGAGAATGAAATCTTCCCACTCCTGGCCGGGGGGCAAGGGGCCAGCCGGGCGTTCCTGCAGCCTGCAGCATGGAGGAGCATCTCAGGAGGCAACTCTCCACCGCACTGCAGGCCTGGGCCTCAGCCCAGAGCCCAGAGCCACGGGATGCGCCACGCATCGGGGGGCAGTGGCCGCCAGAGGGGGCGCCAGGCAGAGAAACCCCAGCCCTGGGGCGGCTGGTTTTGGCTCAGCACGCTTCTTCCTTCCCCTCCTTGCCACCCACCAGCCCCAGCCAAGCTGCTTGCTACTGATGCGCTACTTAAAAAAAGAAAAAAAATTCAGTGCGTGTTAAAGGAAGAGGCTGCGGCAGCGCCCCAGGGCCCATTCTGGTCTGATTCCCACTCCGGACGGGGCGGTGAGCCACTTTCTGGCAGCCTCCCATGCCAAATTCTTCTGGGCTGTTTCAGGGCAAACAAGCACCTGGGAAACCCTCTGAGCAGCTCGGAAGGCCTCGCGGCCGGCCGGCCACCTGGTCCTCGGCAAGTCACCCCACCCAGGCTGACGGCCAGGCACGCCCTGTCCCAGCACCGAGAACAGCATCAAGGGCGCCGGAGCCTCTCCCTGCACCCCCGGGGACTCAGCCCCATCACCGCGGAAGGGGCCTCATGCCGCTAGAAGCGCAAAATGTCGTCTTGCGCCAAAATGTCGTCTTGCGCCTCGCACTCATCGCTCTCTTTTTCTATAAACACACTTAACAAACAACAAGTCAGCGACAGCTGCTGTCGCCACAGAGTCTGCAGACTGGACTCGGGCCTTTTCCCGTTGTGCACATTCGGGGCACCAGCGTGCAGGCTCACATTTGCACGCACACAGCAGGCATGCAGGCTCACACGTGCTCACGCCGGATGTGCACACACCACCTCTCCAGGGCGTCGTGGTTTGGCGTTTAAGGGATGGAGATCAGCACTCTGCCAGACTGGGAGTCTGGCACATCCTCCTGGGGGTGGCCCTGTTTGAATTTCCGGTACTACACAAATAATAACAGTCAACACAATGGCTTTCTAGTAATTCATAATTCCTTATGATTCATAATTCCGCATGATTCAAACCCCGTGGCTGTGCCCAGGTGCTCAGTTAGGCAGCTCCTAGCACGGAGTGCCTGGCCTGCTCACAGGAGGGCCCTTGGTGGCATTCTCTCATGCTGACACACTTCCACCTTTAACTCCTTTCACTGGTCGTTTCTTTAACTAAACATTCTAAGTTATTAGAAAATTCTCTGTCTTATTTGTTTGGCTTCTTGCCCCATCTCTTTGTATATTCCATTCTCTGGGAAATAAAGTTCAACAGTGAAGTTCCTCTATTTGTAAGCCAAAACATATGTCCAGCATCATTCACAAAAAGTCTGGTGCCTTTGGGACCATCTCTCTCTTCTTCTAATTAAATCTCATTTTCCTCAACTGCTGGCATTCAAGATGACATAAAACTATTTCTTAACCAATGTTCTCTTGTTTTAATAGTTAATATTGTTACATTTTTACTTCCTATTAGTTTCCATTGAAATGTTCAGTATTTTAACAATTTGTTGTTAGTGCCATTGAGTGCCACCCAGAGACTCCGGGTACAGAGCAGAACCCTGCGTGGTCTTTTTGCTCCACGCTCTCCTCTCCCAGCGCTCTGTCAGACAATGCTCTGCTGCTATTCACTCACAGGGTTTTCATGGCCAATTTTTTCGGAAGTGGGTGGCCGGGTCCTTCTTCCTAGTCTGTCTTTAGTCTGGAAGCTCCACTGAAACCTGTCCACCATGGGGGATTCTGCTGGTATTTGAAATCCTGGTGGCACAGCTTTCAGCATCACAGCAACATGCAGCCACCACAGTATGGCAACTGACAGATGGTGGTGTGGTTCTCTGACCAGGAAACAAACCCCGGCCACGGCGGTGAGAGCGCCAGATCTTAACCACTGGACCACCACATTTTAGCAGTATTGTGCATTAAACGGGAATTTTTTTTTTTTTTTTTTGACAAATCTGGTTAAAAGGGGAAAAAAAGCCCTCTGGCTCTTCACCACCGCCTGGGCAGCTCCAGAGTGCCTGGTCCTCAGAGGCTTTATGAAACCATGGTTTAGGGAGGGACTATAGGTCCCTCTGACCCAGACAGGACCGTTGATCAGCAGAGAAGGCATCCAGGACCCACCACCCCATTGGCTCATCCCAGGGCTGGCCTCCTTCTCCCCAGACTAGGTCCACTTCGCAGAAGCCTCTTGTGTCAATTGTGCTGTTCAGAAACCCAGGTCTCTGCCATACACGGGTTCTTGGAATCAGATTTGCAGCATCTGAGGGAAGTGGCAATGGGGCGGCTGCCAAATTCACCACCTACCTTCTCCCCCAACCCTGCATATCAACCGCAGCCTTCAGCGTGCAAAACTCCCCACAAAAATCATGTGTATGGAAATTACATCTCCATGGCAACTGTAAAGGTCTCACAAGTATTTTTAAAATAGCAAATTAACAAAACCCACTTATAAAAATCTAAAATCTGTTCCTTTATGGGCATTCGTGAGCACACAGATTCCAACAAACACAAAAGGCGTTTTGTGACATGATGGCAAAAAGTCAGTAAAAAAGGGGCTCCTGGCCGTGGATAAACGTGGGATGGAGGGTTGAATTTGTGAAAGTCAAGTTTCATTTTTTCTAATAAGAGGTTGCGCTTTGCATTTATTCTGGAAAATGACACCAAGATCTTCTCTGGTGCAGAAAAATGCAGGTAAGAGACCTGAATCGCTGAAATACCGATTTTTTGCTTTCTATTTTCACATCACCGATATTATTACCTTCCCCGCTCTGCAAGACTCTTCCATTTTTAACTCATAGGTTTTCAGCAGTTGCATAAGCTTCTGCTGCTGTGCTCTAGCCCGGCTGAATCTCTATTATGAAACCTGCTCTCAGAAGTCTGCACACAAACCACACAGGAGGGGGGAAAGCCAGAATCAGAAGTACCCAACTAGCACCTTTTTCCTTTTAAAAAACGTAATTGGTATGGCTATCAAAGGGAATGCTGTTCAGTAGACGATGCACTAATTTTTGATGTCTTTTGTAAAGACTTAAAACGTAATAGGCGTATTTTGATGACTCTTCTCATAACAAGGAATCACTGAGGGTTTTCACAACTCAAAACAGCGGAGGTTCTTTCTTTAAGAGGAGGAAGCAGAATCAAACGAAGGAACCGAGGATTTCATTCTTCACCTGGTCTCAATCTCCAAAGGGGGGGGGGGGGGGGATGGGAGCGGAGGGAAATGGGGGGCAGAAAGCCAAACGATGGGTCCCTAGGAGTGGAAAGTCCACTGGCCTGCAGTGGCCATTTGCTTTCCATATATTCTATTTACGGCAGGCAGCGAATGGAGGAATAGCTGTTAGAAGCACCAACAGGCTGGGCACGTGTTGCATCTTCCAAAACGATCATAAAGATGGAGAAGTAGCCAAAAGTCGCTTGTGAATGGCGAGCTAGTTCTTGAGGGGTGGACGTCCTGCGGACAGATGTGGGGGGCAGGAGGGACAGCCCAGAGACCTCTGAGCCAAGCGCCAGGGGCGGCACTGCCCAGTGGGGGAGCCGGGGCTGACGCCTGTCGTTAAGCAAGAACAGGAAAAATCATAAAAGAAAACAGAGGACGAAGATCGCGGGTTTGGAACCCCGGGGACGTTCCGCTCAGCACGTGTCAAGCCCCCGCCCGCCCGGCCCGGTCCCCGCCCCCACCTCCTCCCCCGCCCCCTCCCGGCCCCGCTTGGGAATGTGGCATCTCACGAGCACCGAGAGCCATTTGGAAGCTGGACGCCCCCGCTTTTCAGACGGCAGGAAGCTCTGGCTCCGTGTTCTGGCTGTTCCAGAGCTTCCAGGAGGAAGGCTGTGCTGGAAACCAGCTTCTTTAGGAAAACCGGGCGGGGGTGTGGGGGAGCAGTAGCCGTGCCAAGGAGGTGGGTCAGGATCCCACAGCCCAGTGGGGCAAGGAGAGGGTGGGGCGCAGGGTCTTCATGGAGGGACTGCTGACAGAGGTCTGGGCAGGGCCAGAACCAACAAGGAGAGTGAAAGGCTGATGATTAGCAACAGCTGAGGGGGG
>NC_060278.1:39360043-39433799 GCF_021613505.1 Equus quagga
TGGTCATAGGCAGGAAGGCGAAGGGAGCCGGAGGAGCCAACATCCAACTCTCTTCCTTTCCTCCATCCCCCATCAGTGCCTCCCATTGGCCAACACACCTGGAGCAGGTGAGGCGGCCACAGAGCTCAGCCTACCCGACCCAGAGGGGCCAGGGAAGGGCTGAGAATGGATGCGGCGGGGGACAGGGTGGAAGCCTCCTCTCCTGCCCACCTCTGTGAGGGTGAGACCCGCTCTTTCAGGACGGGAGAGTCTGAGATGAGCCGGGCTTCGTGGCTCGGATTGGCAGGACAAGCTGCTGGAGCATAGTCTCCGCCTACTTCCTGAATTAAAAGTACACGGTGCTCGTAACCTCCGTCTAATGTCTCTAACTACCTTGCCACAGACAAGGAGGCAAGGAAGACAACCACCCTTGCTTCGGATGGGTGCAAAGCAGGACCTAGACAGGGACAGTGAGCAGCGGCAGGCTCAGGGGCAGTGATGACCCAGCTGGTGAGAAGCCGGATTCCAGGCCTCAGCCCGGCAGAGGCAGCTCTCTTCTCCCCAGCTCATTACCAGGCAGCAAGTCTGGCTGGCATCCTGCTGCCTGCTCTGCACTGGACCTCACACTAGGGGAAGACACGAAAAAGGTGGTCGGACAGACAAGACCAACCCACGTGATGAATTAGAAAATCCAAAATTAGAGTAGCAGGTAGACCAGATAACCCCAAAGAGTAAATGCTGGATTTTAATACATCTAATACATCCCCTCCCCCAAGTCAGTGTTGTCTTCAGATTACATTAAGAATCATGTGCATTTCCCCTCATGACTGGTGACAGTGCTGATCCCCTGATGTCTGGGGGTGGTGAGAGTGGGGATCCTCATGCAGAATATGAAGCAATGGGATGCAAACAGCACTGGGGAGACATAGTGGTCACCCACTGCCTTCCCGGGGTCTACCTTTAAGGAGTGCTTTGGGCCATCCACAAGCATGTCCCAAGTACCTACATCCTGACACAGGCTGGACCCAGCTCTCAAGTCCCCAGGGGAGCCCGCACAGGGAGAGCTAGCACATCCTGTGGCCTGGGCTGTCTTGGGCCCAGATGAGAAGCTGGCAAGGAAAATAAAACACACAGCGGTGTCACCCAAGAGTGGGCCCAAGCAATCGGGTATCTTGCCAAAGCCATGGCTTTTCTGTGCTTCCTTTAGACTCAATCAATTCCCAAGCACCGAGGCCCGTCCTCTCAGGACGTATCAGACTCAGATTCCAGCCGTGGGCACTGATGCCCAAGACCAAGCAAACTCGACCTGTGAGCTCTGGTGCATGAACCCCTGCCCCCCCTTTCTGCCTTGAGCCTCAGAACCCCAGCTATTTGGGCCCAAAATGGTGACGTTTGTTTTTTTCCTTTCTGAGTGAGGCCACACAGTGATTCCTGGAAAGATTCCACTTGTATGTTCAACCCCCATGACCCCTGAGAACAGCTGAGGCTGAGGGGCAGCTCTCCCATGCCCTTCTGGCATGATGCAGCCATCAGTCGTTGGTTTCAGGTTGGTTTCTGTGAGGTCAGTGGATAAGTCAGACTCCACCCTGAGATGTCAAAAAGATAAATAACCAAGAAAAGAAAGAGTTCTCCAAAACAGCTGTGCAGCGTTGTGGTCTGCTCCAGCTCTGACTGAAGCATTCAGATTCCTGCTCGGCCCCAAAGGAAGCCCATTTAGTCCTACTGCAAGGGAATCTAGTTGTGTGCGCTGGTCCCAGCCTCCTGGGAACCTGGCTTCAGTTATCATCAAGGTGCTGATGGAGCAGAGGAGGCGCTCACATTCCCAATGGCTGCAGGAGACTTTTGTGGGACCTTAGGGTTTTAATGGTAGGACTCCCTGAGAAAACCTCTTTCGGGGGTCTGGGCCCTGCAAGCCAATGACACCTTGACCGCGACTTTCTTCCTGCAGCCCCAGATGGCCCCTGTGTTACTTACAGCTGGAGACCCTTAAGTCATAAGAAAGAACTTATCTGGGGTAGCATAGTTCGGTTAGTTGCCATTGCTATGTCTGAACTGTATGAGTATGTTCAGCTTTTAACTGTTTAATTTTTTCAACTTTTTCTTTTAAAAAACTTTCAAACTTGCAGAAAAGTTTCAAGAATAATACAGAGAACTCCTGTATTACCAATTTTTAACACTTTACGTTTGTTCTCTTCTTTTCTCTTTTTCTGTCTTCATATTATTATTTATTTTTTCTGAACCATTTGTGAATGGGCTGCCCACGCCATGGCTCTTTATCTCTTAGTACTTCAGTGTACATCCAAAGACAAGGGTATTCTCTTACATACTCATAACCCAGTTATTAATTTTAGGAAACGTAATATGGATACAATATTTTATCTAATCTACCGTCTGAATAGTCCAATTTTGTCAGTTGTCTCAATAATGCCCTTATTGGTATTCTTTTTTCCTCCAATACAGGATCCAACCCAAGGTTATGATGTTCTTTTTGTCTCCTCTAATCTTTCATGACAATGATATTTTTGAAGTATACAGGCCAGGGATTTTGTTGAATGCCCCTCAATTTGGGCTTTCCTGATGTTTCCTCATGAACAGATCCAGGTTACGCACCCCTGGCTGGAATACTACACAAGTGATGCTGTGTCCCTCTCGGATATCACATCAGGAGGTGTGTGATGTCTGTCTGTCCCATTGGTGATGCTAATTTTTTAAACAGCCTTATTGAGATATAGTTCACGTACCAGAACATTCACCCACTTAATAATTCGGTGGCTTTTAGTATATTCAGAGTTGTGGAACCATCACCACAATCAATTTCAGAACATATTTATCACCCCAAAAAGAAACCCCGTAGCCACCAGCGATCATTCCCCATGTAGCCCGACCGCACCGCCCCTCCCCCACAACTACTGCCTGTCTCTCTAGATTTGCCCATTCTGGACATTTCCTACAAATGGAACCGTACAATACGTGGTGTTTATGACTGGCTTCTTTCTTTCTTTTTTTTTAAAGATTGGCACCTGAACTAACAACTGTTACCAATCTTCTTTTTTTGTTTTTTTCTTCTTTTTCTCCCTAAAGCCCCCCAGTACATAGTTGTGTATTCTAGTTGTGAGTGCCTCTGGTTGTGCTAGTGGGACGCTGCCTCAGCATGGCCTGATGAGCAGTGCCATGTCCGCGCCCAGGATCTGAACCTATGAGACCCTGGGCCACCAAAGTGGAGCACGCAAACTTAACCCCTCAGCCACAGGGCAGCCCCTGTCACTGGCTTCTTTCACCTAGTACAATGCTTTCAAGGCTCAGGTCATGTTATTGTGTTCACCCAGTCATGATGCTGTCTCATTTCTTGGCTGTTGTGATTTTTCCCCTTGTAAGTGACAAGCATTCTCTGGAGAGGCCTTTAAGAGCGTGTAAATATCCTGCTCCTCATCAAAACTCCTCCTAGATTTCATTTGAGGGCTATTGTCCAAACCAATCTTTATTAAACGGTTTACTAAGATTAATGACCTCCAGTGCTCCCCTACACCCACCTCCACTTATCAGTCGTCAGCCATCCAACTTGAAAGGGAGGATGGTCGCTCGGCTCTTCTCAGTCACATCGTGAGTGTCCCCAGTGAATCCCCCACAGAACAGGTCCTCCCTTCCAGCGATGGGGCAGCCAACGTCCCTCCTCTGCCCCACGTCCCTCCCCTGTGTAGCTGGAACCCCAAGGACTCGTCAGAGACATACACGCTGTGGTACAACACTCCCCCAATCCAGCCGGCAGTCCTGAGAACACTGTCCCTTACTTCCTTTTCCTTCTGAGCTAGGAGGGCTGAGAAGTGACAATGAAAGCCTGGGTCCCTTGGCTAGGGGCTCACTAGGTTACAGGAACAAGGACCTGCTCTCAGCTCCACCTTCACAACCAGAAATCAGTGTGCATGCACATCTCTACTTGGACAAATACAACACCTATCGCAACGGCGCTCCGCGCTGTGGGAGGTAGAAGGTGAGGAAAGCAGAGCCCTCACGCCCAGGGAGATGATCCGCAGACAAGGATTAAGACAGCAACAGAAGAACCAGAATTTAGGGAGAGTAAGAGAAACGTCCTAGGCGGCCTGACCGTTCCAGGAAGGGGGAGCGCACCACCTGAGAGTCGTCAAGAAAGGCTTGGAGAGGAGGGGCGCTGGAGATGGGCCCCGAGGGCTGGTAGGATTAGACCTGATGCTGAGGAGGGTGCTCCAGGCAGGGGTGCAGCAGGAGCAAAACCACACAGGCAGCTCCTTGTAAAAGCAAGCTGCCCAGTTCAACTAAATACAGGGAGGGAACCAGAAGGTGAAGTGCGTTGAATCCTCGTGGGTCCAGTGTGGACTGTGAACACGGTCTGTGGACAATGGGAACTAACCAAGATTTCAGAGCAGAAGAATGAAATGAGCTGGGACATGAGAAGAGAGCTGCTTAATCTGCTAACACAGAAATTCTACTAAAACGGTAAATTAGAACCATAGCCACACAGAGCTGTGACCTCGGAAGGGTGATCATGAAGACCTGCGTCCATCTGAACTGCCATCGGCGCTCCCTTCTGCCGCCTGGCCTAAGGGTGACACTTCTCAGACCGATGCAACACCCACCCCAGAGCCAGACCCACGGCCCCTAGCAGGAGGGGCTCACTCCACCTCGGAAATGCCCCACGTTTCAACTTAGGCCACTGGTGCCATGCTGTTACGTCGTCATTGAGGAAGTTTTCCTTCGTGGGGAGATGCTTCTTTTTAAAACAAAACAGAAAGTCAAATATGACAACCTCCCAAACAATGTTTGTCCCGGAAGCTTGCAGACTGCTCGCGTCTGGCCCATCTGCGGCCCCAGCGTGGGCCTCGCCTTCTGAGTCCTGCATTCCTTCACTAGCAGGATTCTGAGCCAATGACAAAAGGGTTCCCAGACAATCACTCATGCTCAAAAGTCCCTGGCTTAAGGTGTTCCTGTCGCATTATGCTCCCAAGGTTCTGAAAGAAAGTGGTCAAACAGTGAGACTGGAAGACGGGGAGGGGAAGGAGCAAGAGGCTGGGAGTTTGCCAAAAACCTCTGAACTGTACACTTTGAAAGAGTGCACAGTATGTACATATATCTTAATAAAGCTGTTATGAGAGAAAAAAGCCTGGGACAGCGAGGAGAAGATCCAGGTGGCAGGATCCGAGGCGGTCACTGACAGGTCATGGTCAGCCTCTGAGCCCTCATCAGATGGTTATAATACTGTGCACTCATTTAACTCGGCAAATAGTAATTAACCCTCCACTATGAGCCAGGAAGGCCTCAGGCTGGGAGAGTGGTGGTGAGGCTGTGGGTAAGAGCCTTGGGTAAAGGAGAGGCCTCATCTCTGGAAGGTGAAGGGTTTGGAGCCTCCCCAGAGCTGTCTGGCCCTAGGAAAGTGTGGACCAGTCTCTTTGCTGAGGCTTTGTGACAGGGTCTTCTCCACAAATGTCAACTTATTCTTGGCCTCGGGGTGAGACTTCTCAGTCCACCAAGAAGAAAGCCTGTGGGGTGCCCGGCTCCACCAGGGGATGCTGGCCATGGCCCCCACACATCCCAGGGTCCAGGATAGCCCCGGTCTTGTGTCATTTTATTCCTTTCAAGAAAAATGACTTCTTCAATGAATTTAAGACCTTTCATAAAATGAATGTATAATTAATCCCTGTGTTCTGTCTTTTGAATAAGAAAATATTGTCCCCTCACCATTGCTTCAGCTTCCTAATTAACACGACTTGGGAAAATGTACCCAGCCTGGGCCACTGAGACCCAGCACCAAGTTGTCACTGGGAAGTTCCCATGCTGAGGACACAGGCCCCCAACATATATCCTCCCAAGGCCGCCCCGCCTTGCCAGGTGCTGGGGCTTCAAGGCTCTCAGCCACCACTGTGTGCCTCAAGGCCGTACGAACCAGTGGCCATGGCTTCCCTGGACTTGCGAGGCTGAGATGTTCCAACACGGACCTGGGAACGCTCTCTAATTCTCACAGTAAAATAACTATAGGTAAAGCCTGTGGGGGCATTTGTGTGTGCATGCGTGCACACACACACACACCCCCCCCATTCACCAGTTCGATACTCCCACTGCCTCTTACCAAACCGTAAAGTCGGCCTCAGAGACACATCCCTCGCACAGGCTCAGGGTTTGGGGAGTATGATGGCAAAACCTTCACTAAATGGTAAACATTTAGGGAACCTGTATCTGCCCCATCGCCACCCGAGTGTCAGGTGACTGAAGTTGGTCGGTGCCCAGCAGGAACTCCCAGTCTCGGCTCTGAGAGCAACATGAGAGCAGTACGCTGAAAAAGGGGACGAGCTTGTTGGTCTCCCGCCACCCTAGGTGCCGCTCTGAGTAAACCCAGGAATGATCTTGGGAACAAAGGACATTTTGCTAATGTTAATTGGTGGCGCTACCCCCCTTTCTGATCGTGGAGGGCAACGACCTTGAGAGGAGGCAGAGCAGGGGTTATTACTTCCATTTTACGGATGGGGAAACTGAGGCTCAGAGAGTTAAGTGACCCGTTCAAGGGTCCATGCTCCTGAAGAACCAGAAGTAGCCCTGAGGCCTCCTAACTTCTAGTTCACCCCGCTTTCCATGACACTTTGTGGCTTCAAGGATCTGCTGCAGAACCAGAAATGCTGCTCAGCTCAGTGGCCCCCAGGCCATTCTGTTCAGCCCATTACCCTTCTCCCCAGTAGCAAGTTTGCTGGGAAAACATCCCCTCACTGCTGGGGACGGGATCCCACGGGCCCCAGCAGCCATCCTTTCCCTCCGCCATTAAAGCACGCGTCCGCTGTCTGCACTGACCACAGACTACCCTCCCAGTGACAGCCAGCTCCTCGAGCACAGGGACCGAGTCTTCTTGGACTTCACATCTCAGCTCGAGCGCAGGCCTGGCCAACAGCAGGAGCACAGTGTGTGTCTGCTGAGTGACACGCTGGAGAAAGCTCTCAGAAATCAGCTCTCCTCTGCTCGCCGCTCCGTCTACACCTGATTGAACACAAGCTTCCTCAGTTCATCTGCTGGCTGACCACGTCCGCTCCCCACAGCAGCTCGGTTCCCTGCAACGTCTCAGAAGAAATGTGGATGCTGTTCGCGTTATTGAACCTGACCCGGTCACCCCTCGAGGTGTCGCTGCCCAGGCTGTGACCTAACCCATGATGAGATATGTCCCACGGGAGACTCACTGAGCAGGTGTCACTAGCTTCCAAGAGTGACAGAGGAGCCTCTGACCCTATGACAACACAGTGCAGTGACGTTTATACATTGGATTATAAATGACCTGCAGTGTATATGTAGACGGGGACTGTAAATACAGTGGGGTGTAGACCTGGCTGACCCAGATATTTTACACCATTTCACCATTGTCAAAACACTGCCATATCTGCGCTAGAGCATCATAACCCTGTGAGGAGGCTGTCTTTTCAAAACAATGCTTATTTAGGTTTTCTAATTATAAAAGTAATACATTTTATGCTCATTTTAGAAAATTTTGAAAATGTGGAAAAATATAGAGAAGAAAATAATCACCCATACTCCCACCACCTGTTAACATTTTAATGTACCGTCATGTGTTGCTTAATGATGGGGATATGTTCTGAGAAATGCGTTGTTAGGCGAATTCGTCATTGTGTGGACATCATAGAGTGACTTACACAAACCTAGATGGACAGCCTGCTACACACTTGGGCTGGATGGTGCTAATCTTATGGGACCACCGTTGTATATGTGGTCCATTGTTGACGGAAATGTTGATACGCGCCGTGACTGTATTTCCTTCTAGTCTTATCTATCCATCTGTCTATCATCTACCTTATATTTTCTTGATTTTAAGATGTCATTGATCATAAAACACACCATTAATTTAGCAACAACTTTTTAGGAAAAAACGAAAGAGAGAAAAAAGAAATTATTTCTCTCAGTATCAATGATAATACACATCTCAAATTCAG
The DNA here is from genome assembly GCF_021613505.1 of Equus quagga. Lineage (NCBI taxonomy): Eukaryota > Metazoa > Chordata > Mammalia > Perissodactyla > Equidae > Equus > Equus quagga. Next base: position 39,367,978 of record NC_060278.1, read on the forward strand.
AAACATCCAAATGTGGGGAAAGGAGGTGCCTTAGAATCAACCAAGTAAAAAATATTTGAGATCATACTGACAGCACAGTTTTCAACCTGCTTCTCTCCCTTACACCCTAAAAATTTCCACCTCATCAGAAACTCTATGTAAACACCATTTTAATAGGTGTATAATAGTCTACCATACAGATAGCCACAATTTCTTTAACCATTCTTCTGTTGCTGTCATCTGGGCTTGTGTACAATTTTCAATATTATAAATAATGCTTTATGGCACATCTTTATACATAAATACACAAAACATTATGCATAAATGTTTCTGATTATTTCCTTAGGAGGAATTCTTGCAAGTGGAATTACTGAATTAAAGGGTGGGAACATTTTAAGACCCTTGATACATAAGTGCTAAACTGTTTTCCAGAAAAGATGTCTCAATTTACATTCCTATCAGCAGTGTATAGAAGTCCCTTTTCCTTCCGCAGCATTGATTCTTAGCCTCAAAAAAAAGGTAATACATGTACATAGTTTTTAAAAATCAAATAGGGAAAAAAAGGCTTTTAGTGAAAAACAATAGTCCCCTATTCCAATCTCGCGGCACTGAGCACAGCTTCCCAAAGGCGAAGCCCTATGGATGTGAAGGAGTGAGCCACACAGATACCTGTAGGGCAAGCACTCCAGGCAGAAGAAACAGCAAATACAAAAGCCCTGAAGTGAGGCAGTGCCTCTGATGCATTGAAGAAACAGCGACAAGGCTGGTGGGGCTGGAGCAGAGTGAGCGAGACGGAGAGTAGAAGGAGATGACTCGGAGCGGGGGGCAGAAGTGATGGAGCTGCACTGTCCAATATGGCAGCCTCTGTGGCTAGTGTGCCCTTGAATGGAGCTAGTCCAAACTGAGATGTGCTGTAAGTGTAAAAGCCACACGGGGATTTTGAAAACTTAGTATGCAAAAAAAGGAGTATAAAATATCTCATTAATAATTTTTATATTGATATGCATTGAATGATAATATTTTGTATCCACTGGGTTAAGGGAAGTTAATTTCACCTGTTCCTTTTTACTTTTTATAATATAGGTACTAAAAAATTTTAGATTACATCTATGGCTCACGTTATATGTCTTTTGGAAAGTTCTGGTCTAGGGCCTTGTGGTTCATAGTAAGACTTGATATTTTAGTCTGAGTGACATGGGAGCCACTGGAGGGTTTCCAGCCCAAAATGACATGATGTGACTCACTCATGTTTTCAAAGGATCTCTCTGGTTGCCATGTTGAGGACACACTGTAAGGGACATCAGTGAAGGTGAGCAGACCATTTAAGAGACCATGGCAATCATTCAGGAGAAGATGAAGACCTGCAGCAGCGCGGGAGAGGCCAGGCGCTAAGAAGTGGCCAGACAGTGAATGGATTTTGAAAGCTGAGCCAAGAGTATTCCCTGACAGAAGGGTGTGGGGTGTGAGAAATAAAGGAGTGAAAGACGAGTCCCAGTTTTTGACCTGAGCTCCTGGAAGGATGTTGTTTACTGTGATGGAAAGATGAGGGAAAAGCAGATTTGGGGAAGAAGACCAGGTGTTTGGTTTGGGATGAGGTAAGTCTAGGACGCCTCTTGGTTTCCAAAGAGGGATGCTGAGAAGCCAGTTGGCTAGAAGACTCTGGAGTTCGGGGGAAAGGTCTGAGCTGGGGATCTGGACTTGGAACTCATCATCATAGGATGCAATTTAAAATCAGGAGACTGAGCAGAATCATCAAGGGTGTGAGTGTGGGTGGAAAAGAAATCAAGATCAAAGAGAAGATGAACATCAAGGAGATCAAATGCCCTGATTTGATTGCCCAGATGAGCAAAGGAAACAGAGGAGGAGCGTGAGGTATAAAGAAAATCGTGAGAGGGTGATGTTCCAGAAGCCAAGTGAAGACAGCATTTTGAGGAGGAGGGAGTGAGCGACTGTGTCCAACGCTACTAGAGGTCCAGGAAGACGAAGACACAGAACTGACCGCTGGAGAAGTTAGCAACCTGGAGGCGACCAGTGATACTGATGAGTACAATTTAGGTGAGCGATGGAGGCAACAACACGATTAGAGTGGGTTCAAGAAAAAATGAGAGAAGAGGGATTGGCGACAATAAATCCAGACAATCTTGCAGGGAACTGCGCTGTAAGGGGAGTAGAGAAATGGGCAATGGCCAGAGGGGGATGTAGGATCAGGAGAGGCTACTTTTAAAAGACTGGGGAGAGTTTCAGCATGTATGTATGCCAGGAAAGAGCCATTAGACAAAGAATAACTGATGATGCCAGAAAAAGTGGGAATTCTGATGCTTTCCAACCTCTAGAGTATCCTTATATCGCTTTTCATGTTTTATCAACTGTAGGCATCACTTATTGACTTTCTCCTATTTTACATAGGAGTTAGCTTACTTATGTCACCCCTCATCTCCCTTCTACTCTTGTTCCAACATTATCCCAGCATATCACTATTGTCCCATTGTCCCAACACATCACTATTTCAGTTCATCTACTGGTGACCTTGGTAACCTTTATTTCTTAGTCTATCAACCATAGACAGTAACTCTTGATCCCCCACTTTACACGAGGAGGGTGTCCATGCCTTTACCCTACCCTCTACATGTTAATCAGCTTTGGTGGGTTGTGCTGGGGCCAAAAAACCCACTAATAACGACAACAAAATCTCAGCAACTCAGCCTTATTTCTCATTCACGTGACATGTCGTGCCGTTTCTGACGTCCTCTTTATTCTGGGAAGGAGCTTAAAGAGCAGCCCATATCTGAGACCTGCCCTTCTCATGAGAGAGGGAAAAGAACAATGGCAGAACTCACGATGCCTCTTAAAGTGTCTGCTCAGGCATGGCTTATGTCGCTTCCACTTGTGTTCAATTGGCCACAGCCAGTCACGTGGCCAAGCCTGATATCAATGGGCAGGGAAGGAAGTATTCCCCTCCCACAGGAAGTGTGGCCTCAGGTGGGGATGTGCTATCCTCTTTCAAGGAGGACAGGGAATAATTAGAAACAACAATTTAATCTGCTACAATTCTACTTCTCTTGTCTTCTACCTGCCAACTTCATTTTACATTGTCAAGGTGGGAATCCTTTACCTCCTCCTTTATGGCTATTATTAAATAGTCTTCAGTAATTTGTCTGTGGTTGGCTGAAGTTGAAAACCACTGAGCAGCATTTATGTTACTATGACTAAGCAAATATTCTTCACTGCAGAGTCAAAGAGAAGCTAAGAGCCCATAACGAGCACCACTGTTCTAATAATACAGATCTATGCACTTAAAAGAGCCTTTCTTACATTCTACCACTTGCTCAAAATCAGACCAGACCGATTTGCTTCATATTTGAGCTACGCCTTTCATGACAAACTTTTGGTTTTTCCGGAAGTTGCTGATTACCTCTCTTTTTTCTTGTTGGTAGGAGAAATATGTGCGTTCGACACCATATCGCTAATATCCTCAAATTCTCTCTCACTCCATTTATTGCTTGGAATCTTTCTAGTCTTCTTTCTGAAACCTGCTGACCTCCTGATCTAGCTGGGTAGGTTGCTTCATTTTTGGATCTCAATGCTTGCACAGCTTTCTGTCTTTACTAAAGTTATTGATCGCATTCGGATATTCTTGCTTGCTTTCTGTTTTTTGTCACAACTCTAATTTCTTGCAACATCATGATAATACTCTCCACTCTGTCAAATGTCCCCTTCTCACACCATCCTCAAAGGCCTCTTTTCTGGAGCCTTCCATCCTCCCACTCTAATGAAGACTGACTGCTTCCAGGCCTGCTGAACAATTTTGGGGTTACTTTTCAAGGCTGCCCTGAATTGGATCCATTATTTCCTGGGTCTTATATCTTCTTTCTTGGTTTACTCTCTTGTTTTGCTAAATACATCCTCAAATAACTTCCTTAAAAAGGTTGAGCAGTATGTAAACTTCCTGGGTCCTTCCATCCTCAGGTCTGCCTCACTTACACATAAAATAAAGGTGTTGGACCAGATGGTCTCTAATGCCTATTCCAGGAGTATAATTCTGGTCAATATGTACTCATAAACAACATACTCTGTCATGGAGAAAGTTTAAATGGTTCCTGCTCTTAAGGAGCTTAAGCTATTTAGATAGACAAAGAACAAACTCTTGAAACAGTAACAAAGAGCCCAAAATGTAAAAGATGCCACAAGGTAGGGCATGGTTAATCATCAGTTCAAGCCTCTGGCCTAGAGGAAAGAGAGAGAGAAGCAGAGCCAGCCTGTGGTACTCTGACCGGGAAAGTAAGACCTTGGTTGAGTGTCAGAGAGTAAGCAGTGTATGAGGAATAGATGAATATTCATGAATATTCAATAGTAGATTAACGGCCAACATCATCTGATGGAATGGTTAACCGTGAGTGGGAGCTCTCCTCCCTCCCACTCTCCCTGTCACTACCTGAGTTATCAACTTATCAACTAAGTCAATCAAGATAGATATAATTTTTTAATATGAAAGTATAATTTTTCCCCTGACCAACAAACACAGTCTCTGGCCATTTGGGGGCATAACAATGAATTTTCATTACATGCATGAGTAATTGTGTATATACTTATAAATGCCCTACTTGTTGGACTATGAAGGTACGGGCAGTGGTCCTCATTAATAGAATTTCACTGAATAGGACCGGGAGCAGCTGTCTTTACCATCATCTATTTTGTTTATTCCAGCGAGGAGTCAGAGCGTTCATAAATCACTTCTCCTTCTCATTCACGCCCAGGAGACAAAACACCCCTCCTGTGATACCAGTGTTATCTGACAGCACTGCGGCTTGGATGGAGAGGCGCCTGGGAATTGTAAGCACTGGGCTTCTCCATGGCAGCCCTGCAGACTGGATGCACCTGTGACACCTACATCAGAGGAAAAGCAAGCCTTCACTCAGCCCGATGTTTGCGCTCTCATCCGATCCGCAAATGAGGAGAAGCCTTGCAAGGAAGGAAGTTTCCAGAAGAAAGACAAGATCTTTGCTCCCGTGGTCTGACCTTTTTCCAGAGGGTGGGAGTGAAGTGAGGATGGCGAATGCCTGGGGTGGCATGATGGGTATCCTCAGCGGGGGCTAGCCTAACACTACACCCTCTGGGAGGCTGTCTCTGAACCTCCGCCCCACCCAGGAAGAATTAATTGCTGCCTAAACGTAGCACAAATCAAATTTAAATAAAGTTTGCATCAATTTTCCTCAACAATCTATGACCTCTTGACTGACATATTCATTGTCACATCCCCAGTGCCTGGCGTGCGGTGCGTGCTCTGTGTTTGTCGAATGAATGAGTGAATGGATTGAAAGAACCTACATTTCATCAAAGGGCAGAGCCAGAGGTGAATGTTCAGTTTCACAAGAGCTTCATAGAAGCCAAGGGGACCTGGGGAAGTGGATGTGGCCCCAGGGGAGGAATTCTAAGAGCTGGGACCATTCACATCACTTCTGGGGGTGCAAAAAACGCCTGCAAGTCTTGCCTGAGCCACTTTGCTGTCCAGGACTCCACTGCAGGTCGAGGGGAGTAGAGAGATCAACAAATACTCCAAAGAAAGGTCTCGAAGGTCACCCTCACACACACCTGGAGATAGGACCACTGCTCAGAAGGGGAAGAATGAGAGGGACCCACCATCTTGGGAGCACTTGCTATACCAGACCCTGGGCTTCAGCAATCTCATTCCATCCTCCCAGCAACCCGGAGAGACAGGCGTCCCTGACTCACAGACTAGAAACACTCCCAAGGATCGAAACCCCCTTCAGTGGAGAGGGGAGGGGCCTGTGCACCCAGAACGATGCACAATGACAACCAAAACACAACGGGAAAATGCCTGCATTCGGCCATGGGAAATTCAGAAGTCTGTACACTCACAGCTCACCCGATTCATTACTTTTGGAGTTTGCTTATTTTCTCCTGCCTTCTTAGAAAGCTTCCTTACCCAAATCCCATAGGATTCTGATCTAACAAAGGGAAGTGCGAAGAGGGGAAAGCTGGATCCCCAGGGCAGGGGGCGAGGGCAGCAGAGCCAAGGGCGGGAAAGGTACCTAGCAGGTGAGAGCCAGCAGGGCGTGCACAGGTGGGCAGCTGCTGCCTCTTGGGGGTGCAATCCCACAGGGGTGGTTCCCAGGACCAGCAGCAACTGGGTGCAGCCCCTCCCACCTGGCACCAATGTGTTTGTTTCCTCAAAAGACCAGAGAATGGCATTTACTTCATCACTTTAAAAAGAGTGGAATGGAGAAGCACCCTTGCTCACGACTTCACATCCCCAGAGAGATGGATGGCAGAGTGTTTCTACTCCAGCAGGTGGGAATTTCTGACACAACGAAATTAACATCAGCTTGCTTCCTCACACTGTCTAAATGTGCAAAGAGAGCTGCCTGACCACCCCAACTAGGGAAGTAGGCTGCTGGAGGCATCCCGGGAGGGGCAAGCACAACCGAAGACCACCTAACTTCCTGCCCCGGCAGATGCGCGGCTCTCACCACAGCAGCTCCCGGGGCAGAAGGACAAGCAAGCGCCAGGGGAGAGGGCACACGTCCTGCGTGGGTGGGTGTGACTTTCGCCATCAACGCTGCAGAGGACCCTGCGAAGCTGGCCGACAGCGAGGCCATGGGAAAGGCCAAGGAAAACAGAGAATCATTTCCCTGACCTCTGCTCTTGGGAACTGGGAGCCATTCGCTGGCAACTGGCTCGCACGCAGGGACAGGCTTTCTCCTGGGGGGGAGGGGGCCACAGAGGCGCCTGCCTCTCCAGTCTGTGCCGGTGCCAAGCTGGCAAGCTGGAAGAGGGGGGAGAGCGAGCGTGCAGGCAGAGATTTAGGGGTGGGGTTAGGAGAGGGAGGGTCAGGAAAACTTCTCGTTCCCTGTCTCTTTGCACCCTTATCTCTGTGATGGACCTCTGTTTTAAAATGTGGGAGATGGATGCCATTAGGGCCCCTCCAGACAGCCAGAGTCAGACACAGAATTACACAGGCGCGCTCTCCACTTTCTCAGGAACGGAAGGGACGGGAGGGAGTTATGGGGTCACCTCTGGCCAAGTGAGGTTCAAACCCACAGGCATCCAAACTAATAATATCATCCCCCAAGCCCTCGGCGCCCCGCGGGGGTGCTGGCGGAATCGCAGGCACTCCGGAACGATTTGGAGGAGACTCTGGCTAAAGAGCTCTCGCCCCCACACTGTCCGCACCCCGCGAAAGCAGGCGGGGCTGCGGGGTATCTCCCAAGCCCGGCTTGGCCCCCTTTTCCCCCTCTCAGCCCACTTCTCCAACGTCCTGGAGCTTGGTCGCCGCCATGCACGGCCCCATTGCTCCTCCCGGTGGGGCTCCGTGGCCCTCGGAGAAAGGGGCGCGGCGGAGAGAAGGAGCAGGCTTTCGGGGCGCCTGGAGAGGAGCCTAGCCGGGGCCAGGGGAGCCGTCCAGGCTGCCGCCCGAGGGCTCCACCATTCCCGGCAAAGTTTCCGGCTCTTCGGGGCCAGACAGCCTCGACCACCGGTCGGAGAAGCCAACAGGCAGGTCGGACAGCCCCGCGCGGCGCCTGCCTCCGGGACGCCCACTCCACGCGCTTCTGCCACCTGCCAGGGGGCGCTGGGAGCGCGGGCCGGTGCACGCGGGCGCAGCGCTTGCCGCCCGTGGGCGCCCCCGAGGGTCCCTCCCCAGCCCCTCTCCTGCCCGCCCTCCCCCGGTGGGGCCCGGGGCGCAGGCGTCGCGGCCGCCGCGTCTTACCCAGTCCCGGCACGAAAGTGTTGAGGAAGAGGCAGATGACCGCCACCGGGAAGGGCATGTAGGGGATGGCAGCGCGCAGAGGACCCTTCTTCTCGCGGACCTGCACCACCACCCCGCTGGACGAGGACGCCCCCCGGGGGTCTGCCGCCGCCACCGCCGCCGCCGCCGCCGCCGTCTCGGCGTCTTTGTGCGAAGGCTCCATGGCGGGGCGCGCTCCCCGGGAGCCGGGCTGCAGCGGCCGGGGCTACCGCCCAGCGCACACGGGGCGGGTGGCGGCCGGCTCCGGGCTCCGGGCTCCGCGCCGAGCTCAGGCGGCCAGCGCGCTCCGTGTGCCGCGCCGCTCGCGCAGACCCCGCACTCCGCGTCCCCACGCGCCCGGCCTCTGCCGCGCGCTCTGCCGCGCTCCCACACCCCGGGCGCAGGGGCGGGGAGGGCGGCGTGACACTCGGTGACAGCGCTCCGACGCCCCTCCCCGCCGGCCCCTTCCCCGCCCTTCTCTCCGCCCTCCTCCACCCCCCAAAAATACCACTTACAGATCTGGGCGGAGGGAAGAAAGTAGCGGAGGAACGCTCAGGGAGCTGGTGGTCCAGGTACTGGAAGGGATGGACGCACCTCACCCTCCCCAGACTGGTGAGCCGGGAGGGAACCTCTCCAAGGACACAGCGAGTAGGGCGTGTGTGCTCTCCCGGCACAGTCGGAAAGCCTCGGGGGTTGAGTCCCTGAATCTGGAGGATGCGTTTAACGCTAGGGAGGTGGAGGCAAGGAACGCACAGCGCCTGGTGCCTAGTAGGGCCTCAGTTCATTCTGATTTAAATGGATTTGTTTCAAATCACGGAGAAAATGCAATCTCAGCATCGATAAAAGAGCTGAAAGCAGGAGACACAGCCTTTCAAACAGGTCTCGACAAGACTGGTTAAAATGGGACACGCACACGCACACGCACACACACACACACACTGCGGCGAAATGCGCCTGCCCCCGGGAAAGGGGGATGTTGGGAACCATCCCCTGAACTGTCCTGGAGGAAAACCTGGGCCTTTTGTGTGCTCGACGTGGTGGTTAAAAAGCCAGCGAGGACACAGCGCCGTCTGGTGTTGATAATGTGGCATTTGGTAGAAGCGAGTGGATTCGGCCATCCCTGTCCAAGCCGACAGCAGGAGGCCCCAAATTGAATTAGATTTTCTGAATAATGCTGCCCTCACCTCCACACTTGGAAAAAGTGAACGGGTGAAAGCAACGGCCTCCTACCTTAGGGAGGAGTGCAAGGCATCGGAATTATCCAGCAAATCGTCTGAACAATTGGAAGGATGCAAATCCACTTCCTTCCAAGGAACCCTCTTTCACCAGGAATAATAGTGATTAAATAACCCTAAAACAATCCAGGGGCTCAGAGGAAGGATGCTAAAAGACTGTGAATTATTTTAGGCACGAATAAAATACTTTTAAAAGTAGATTGTCAGCAGGAGTTAGTGGTGATACTGGTGGACACACACACATGCACACCGACCCCAAACTTGGGCCCGGCAGTCAGAAGTGAACAGGACTGCAAGTGATAGTCTCTATTCAGCCACTAATTACCTGTATGACTTAGAAGAACTCATTTAGCCTTTCCTGGACTTGAGTTACTGTGATTGAAAAATCAAAGCAAGATTCAATCTAATACACATTTATTGAAGGCCTGATATGACTCAGATTCTGGGGAGAGAGAAAGGAGTCAAACCCAGCCCCTGCCTTCGAGGATCTGATAGATGGCCTGAGGGTAGCAACGACGACTAGAACGGGCTTACAGACCGTGACAAAGGCTGTATTGTCATAAGCTGAAGGTGCGCATCCATCTGAGAAGCCAGCTGGAGCGGAGGGAGGCATAGGGGGAAGTCCCCCCAAAAAGGCCATATGGAATGAGACTTCAGCAACAACTCTAGTTAAATGCTTGCAGGAGATTTATTTTATTTTAAACACTTATTTATCCAAGCACTCTCTGCCAGGCGCTAAGCACTTTACTCATTTTAACTCGTTTAATGTTAACCGTAACTCTACAAAGTAAGTATTATTTATTACTCTACTTTATGGATGGGGAAATTGGAGCACAGAGAGGTCAAGTAACTTGCACCAAGTTGCCCACTACTGAGTGAGAGAGCTGGGATTTGAAGACTGGCAATCTGGCTCCAGAATCTTTATGTGTAACTGGTATTTTATTCTGAGACCTTGAAAATAACCCACATTCTTTGAATATTCTTTTGCAGGGCACCTGAACGGTTTTAGGGCCACTCGAACACTATTGTTCGTGGGAAAAGACTTCAGGGAAGGAAGTAGATTTACATCCCCTAACTTTCCAGATGATTTGGTTCAATATCTGGATGTCAGAAAGACACCTGGGCAAGAGCAATAGCATGCACAAAGGCACGGAAGCCTAGAAAAGTAGGCGACATTTCAGGAAGGGCATTGTGGCTGGGACCAGGGCTCCTGTGGCTGGGACAGGAGGTGGCTCTGGTGGGGTGAGCAGGAAGCTAGGAATGAAGGACAAAAGAATTTGGGTTTTATCCTGGGGGCCATGAGGAATCCCTGGAACTTTTTAAGCAGGGGTGTGGCATGAGTGTTCCCGTTACGGTTACTATGTAACGAACAAACTCAAAGTTTAGCGGCTTGACTCAACCACTGGGTTCCAATCACAACTTCTGTGGGTCAGGAAACTGGACAGAGCTCAGTTCTTCTTTGCTCCCTTATGTCTGAAGGCTCAGCTGGGAAGACTCAAATGGCGGCGACTGGAACAGCAGTGGCTGCAGGATCCACTTCCGAAATGATTTTCAGCTCTGGTACCAGGACTGCAATAACCTGAAAACCGGTTCACCTGGACTGTTCGCGAAAGCACCTGCGCGTGGCCCTGCCACGTGACTTGGGCTTTTCACAATGTGGTGGCTAAGTTCTGAGAGGGAAGTTCCCAAGAGGGGACCTCCAGACAGTGAGCGTTGCAGGACCATTGGAAGCTGCATGGACCTTCTGCCCTAACCTTGGAGGTCACACAGTGTCACTTTGGGGGGGGCTCTACGGGTCGAAGCAGTCACAGAGCTGCTTAGATTCAGCGGGGCACACCCACCTCGATGGAGCAATGTCAAAGAATTTGGGCCCCGGCTTTGAAGCCACCGTAATGAGATATGTTTTGGAGGAAGACCACTCAGTCAACAGTGCGGAGGGTGGATTGGAGGGGGTACAATCAGGCCTCGTGAGGGGTGGGCTCTTTCTGACCTACATGGATTGGGAATGGCGGAGGGATAGTTTCCAAATGAAAACAGGCTGTTATTAACAGACAGGAAAAGCTGAGTTTGTGAGGTCTGAGGACATCCAAGAGGCGGGGGCTTGCAGTGGTTCAATGACCCCCATAGACAAATGTCTAGACAGAAGTTGGATTGTTAGTCAATTTGAAGCTCAGTAAAGCAATTTGGGCTCAAATTTGGGTGTCATCAGCTCACAAATGGGAGTTAAAGGCCTGTGTGCAAACGTGGAATAAGGAGCGGGAAGGCCCAGGAGAGTCACTGAGGGTACGGTAATTAAGCGGAAAGGAAGGAGGAGGGAGAAGAAAGCTAAAAGGAGATGCACTAAGCGTGTTTCAGGGAAGCCACAAGAGGAAGGTTTTTAGGAGGCGTGGTCAGCAGTGTCAGACGCCGCACAGGGGTCGGGTAAGACCTCAAAAGTGCCCATTGGTTATGGGTTAGGAGGTTCAGCTCACCGGAGTCCCAACTCAAGGTCTTTCTCATTGTGTCCATTTTCAAGGAATTTGTCCATTTCTTCTAGGTTGTTGAATTCGTTGGTGTAAGATTATTCATAATGTGCTCCTATTATCTTTTCAATGTCTGTAAAATCTGTAATGATGTCTCCTCTTTCAGACCTGATGTTGTAGTTCTGGCCCCCTCTCCATTCTTGATCACTCTCTCCTGGGGTTTCCACCACAGCTCTCCGACATTGTGACCCTGGCTGATGTTTGAAGGAGAGTGTAAGATCTCTGCTATTTCATGTAGGAAGAGACATTCCTTAAACCTTAAAACCTTAAACAATAATGCCCCCCAGAATCAGAACACAGACACGACAGGGGAAACAGATCCAACCGTTGACTGCATCGCTGAATAACACATGTAGGCCAGGCATTGCGTCATGAAGATAAAATCTGTTTCTTGGCCTTGTTCTGTCACACGCCGAACAAAGTGCCCAGCTTTGGGCCTCTTTCTAGCTCAAAAAAATAATTTTGCTGAAGTCAGCTTCGAAACTGTACAAGGAATTCAGATACCAAGCAGGATGGCTCCTTTTGGCAAAGATTGGCATTATAGCATTGGCAACAGAAAGACTGGCTTTGTTTGGAGCTCTGCGTCTTTGAACAATTTCTTAACCTCTCTGAGCCTCAGTCTCCAAATTGTAGATAATACCTATCTCATTTGTGTATGTGTAAGGATTAAGTGAGACAGTCTGTGTAAGGCACTCAATAAATGGCAACCGGGACAGGAGCCTTTTTATCCCAAGTGATAGAAACCCAACCCAAATTTAGTTTATGGGGAAAAAAGGGAATTTATGGGAATGATGGCTTTTTGATGTGTCAGCTTGGCCAGGCTGAGTTACAGTCCCAGAATTCCCTTTCTTAATGGTTCCCATTTGGGGTAGGCTACAGGTGGTCTCTCTGAAGAGCTGGAGGACAGAAGAAGCCAGTGGCCGTCATGGCGCACATGCACTTTCTCCAAGGAGTTTCACTGAACACCAGTGTAGGCGCTGTGGTGAACGGACTGCAGATGTGATTAAAGTCCCTAATCGGTTGACTCTGTGTTAGCCATTTGGACATGATCCTGGGTGGGCCTGGCTCAGTCAGTTAGAAGTGCTTGAAAAATAGGCGTAGGCCTCCTCTGACAGAGAGACTCGAGCAGCTGCTGCACCAACAACGGCTCTCCCCTCCCTCTAAACCATCCTTCTCGACTGAAACCTGTGAACGTCAAGTCTCAGCCTTGCCAGGGGGCCGGCCTGCTTGTGATCTGCCCTCCTGTGCTGTGGACTTCAGACTTGCTCAGCCAGCCCCACAGTCGTGCAAGCCAGTTCCCTGTCACAAATCCATGTCCGCATCTCTCTACCTGTCTCTCTACTTCTCTGGTTGAGCCCTAGCTGATGCAGTGGGCTCATGTGGCTGAGAGGGCCAGAGATGGGCTCCAATTGTGTCTACAAGTCATTGAATCAATTACTTTTTCTCTCTCTCTCTGTCTCTCTCTGTATCTCTCTGTCTCTGTCTCTCCATCTCTCAGCTTTGCTTCCCTCTGTGTGTGGCTTCATTCTGCAGACGAGTTCTCCCCACATGGTGAGGAAGCTTGCCTCTGAAACCCCAGATTCACAGCTTCCCAAGCAAGTCCAGCGGAAAAAGATTTTTCTCTCCCACAGGGAAGGGGTTCCGAATGGCCCACCACTTGGATCCGTCACTCTCGCCAGGGTACTATGGTTGGGTGCTAAATTTGACCAGGCTTGTCGTGAGTGGGATTCTGTGATTGATGGCCCTCAGCAAACCTCAAGGAGTGGGTGGAAGTGCTCCCAAAGAAACAGGTGGTTCTGTCCCCAGGACAGGGGTCTGGGGGGGCATGCTAGACAAACTGTAGCGGCCATTCTACTACAAAGAGAGTTAGTGAGCTTCATGGTAATTAACCTTCAAAGCCACTGACCTTGACCTCCATGAGCCACGTGTTTGCACTTCCCTCCACATGCTGACTTCCAGGGACACATCCGTTGGCTTTCCCAGATGCAACATACATACTCATGTGAAATGGGATCTTAAAGACAGAGCCCAGCCTACTTTCTACTCACTTCTCCATTTCTGCCCATCTGTGTGATCTTGGTCAGAGTAAGTCACCTCTCTGTACCTCCATTTATCCATTCATTTAATAGGAATTTCCATGCCCACATTTCCCGCTCTAAAAGACCGGGAGTGTGGACTTTGACCATAAATTAGAATAGTCTGTGGGTCAGGAGCTTCATTTCCTTGCTCCCTCTGTGGATGGAATTTCACACCCTCCTTCCTAAAGAGAGATTTGCCCTCCCCACTCCTCCCTTGAAGCCATAACGGTGTAATATTTGCAGGGGAACATGGCAAAGAAAAAGCAAAGCTTATAAGGCCAAGGTCAAAGCAAGGAGTGAAAGAGGGTCCCCCAGTCTCTCATCTTCCCCTCGAGAGGCAGGCTGGAGCCAGGGTGCTCTGCTGAACGCCGGGTGGGTCTCTGTTCTAGTGGAGGGGCACTCCCCTCTGGGGGTCTTCTTTTTTTTATTTAAAAGGGTAAGCATGACAACAACCTTGTTAGTGGAGGATAATCGGGCCAGGCTGTCTCCAGTTGGACACCGGCTGTTTGCAGAGGTATTTGGAAACCTTAGGGCTCACAGGAAGTCACCCCTCACAGGGAGGAGCAAGGTGGCAGAAGCTATGCATCCTGCAGGAAGGTGGGCTCGGGCACAGCATCTCCACACGGGGAAGGAAGGCCCTGGGACTCAGAGTGAGCACCAGGGCTACTGTTCAACAATCTTGCTCCTTGCCCTACACAGTCTTTAAGGGAAGCGTTATTACCACACAGGATTTAGAGTCCTGATGCTCTGAGAAAAGCAGGTTAAGAGGTCCACCGGCAAGGCCAGGGAGAAGGAGACCACTGTCTCTTTAAGAGTCCTTCAGCGGATGGACCCTCTGAGCTAGAGTGCCTTCACCTTGGCAAGTCCTACTTCTTACGCAAACAATGTTGCATTTTTCTAAAGTTGGTAAAGCTGCAGCTCCAGAACAGGTTACCAAGAAAAATGCGGAATGCTCTTAAGAGACAGAACAGGAGAGCCAGCAAAGGCCTTTCTGATCTAAAAGCAGCTGAAATCAGGTGGATTTGCACCCATTAAGAACCAAGGACTCCTAGAGCCTTGCACGCTGAAATACGGGCCAAATTACCAACCACACCGGGAGACAAAGAGGAGCCCGCCCCAGGAGGTGGGGAAGTAGCTTAAAGAGCAAAAGGGTTGTCCCCAGGGAGCACTGGGCAGCCTGGAGCACACCTAGGACATTAGTCACTATTATTCTGCTCCGTGTGGCAGCCGTGAGCCACCTGTGGCTACTTAAGTTAAAGTTAATTAAAATCCACTTCCTCGGTTGCACTAGCCACATTTTGAGTGCTCAGCGGCCACATGTGGCTAGCAGCTACTAGATTGGGCAGAGCAGATAGAGAACATTTTCATCTCGGAAAGTTTGATCAGACAGTGCTTAATTAGAATATGCTTGGGCTGCATTTAAAAAGATACAACACCAGAGTGAGTGGCTTAACCAAGATGCTGGTTTACTTCTCTCTTTCATGCAATTCCAGGTCAGTAAAGTGGCTCAGTTCCCCGAAGTCATCAGAACCCGTTAGGCTCATATGGGGTCCTCAGAGTCAGGGGCCCAGGTTCCTTCCGTCTTGACACTCTGCCATTCCGAGGGTGCTCCCTTGTCTACATGGTCCAGGATGTGCACAGCTGGGGAAGGGAGAAACAGAGGACATGCCCCTCCTTTCACAGCCATTCCTGGACCAGCATCCATCACTCCCACTTACATGCATTGGCCAGATTTTGTCACATGTCCTCACCTAACTACAGAGAGGCTGAGACACTTTATTCTGTCAAAAATAAAATGACTGCTATAGAAGAAGGGGAGCAGGGACGTCGAGGGCGCAGTTACACAGGGCTCTGGAATCGGCGCCTGCTAGCATGCTCCTTCTTGTCGTCTTTCTCTTCTCTCTCTCTCCTTCTGCTTTCCTACTTCCTCCCTCCTCCTTTCCTCCCACACCCCCTTCTATGTGTCAGGTGCCACGCCCAGCTCACATGCACAATCTAATTTTGCCTTCGCAGCCACCTGTGAGGGTGGTCCTGATCATGCCCATTTTACAGATAGGGACACTGAGGCTCAGAACAGTTCAGGGATGAGCTGGGCCAGATTGGTCCCAGAAGTTTTCTCCCCATATTTACTAAATCGCACTCGCTTCCTCTTTCCTCCCTGTCCCAGGCCCGTCTCTCCTGCTGCGTGGATTCTCTCTGCTGCCTCTC
The DNA here is from genome assembly GCF_021613505.1 of Equus quagga. Classification (NCBI taxonomy): domain Eukaryota; kingdom Metazoa; phylum Chordata; class Mammalia; order Perissodactyla; family Equidae; genus Equus; species Equus quagga. The sequence continues at coordinate 39,383,744 of NC_060278.1, forward strand.
TCTCCTCACATCCTAACTTCCCTCCCTTCCCCCCCCCACTCCCCACACTGCCCCCCACCCCCCGCTATTGGCTTTCATTCTCCGTTTCCATCTCCCAGTGCAATAGGCCTGCCTCACTCAGCCTGTTACTCACCGGTTCCACTCAGCCCCTAATAAATCTATTCAGTTGTAATCAATCTTTAAGTCAGCTCTCTTGATTAAGCCTGGTGGGGATTAGGTTTGAGTTTCCTGTATTACAATTGAAGACCTGAACAATAAATCAAACTGACTGACAGAAAGAATGGGGTCACCTCAAAGGACCTCACCCTTCTCTCCCTTGGTCTGTCTGGCCAGGCCCTGACCGCGGATGACCTGGCTCCCTGCCGCCCCCAAGGCTGAGGATGCAGGGGCCAGAACAGACCTCTGACCTCTGGGCCAGAAGTCAAGGTCCTGACGGTCACGGAGAAAGGGTTTCCAAGGTGGGAAGAATCCTCTAGAGCTCTCATCCTCCCACTCACAAAAACCACGGCTCCTCTAGGTTTTGGGTAATAATTCTCCCTCCTTGGGTTTCCTGGAGTTCCTCTCCCACCATTTGGGTACAGAAGCGGGAGGGGAAAAGACTTTCTGAGAGGTGTCAGTACCCTGACTAGTCTGGAAACTCTGCATTTGACTTGAGCTGTTTGTGACAGAAACAGAGGAGACTGCAGGCAGCAGTGTGCCTGACAGTGGAGACCAAAGATGGGGAGGGGTAGCTAAGAAGGACAGATGATGAAGATGCCCCAGAAAGTGAAAATCAGGCCCCCTCCCCCTCTCCAGAGACCCTGTGGAGGTGGAGCGAGGGCACTCGGTGGAGGCCGACGCTGGCCGTTCCCATGGCCCTCCTGTGGGATTGCAGATCGTCAAGCTCAGGCTTCTGCAGCCTTCTCCCCCACCCCAACTCCTCTTTCCTGCAACACAGCCCACACAGACGCTGGCACATCCTGGTGTTCGATCAATGTGAATTAAACTCGCCTACTCATTCAGGCACCAATCAATTCGTGTATTTCCACACGCGGTTTTTATTATTCAGCTGTCCCAGATGTCCCCCCAGTTCACTGATGTCTTTTCAGAAGCAGTGGGAGTCCTAGAACTGATGAGTCGCTGGAAGATGGGATGAGCCAGGAGGAGTCAATAGAGACGGAGGGAAGGAGAGCGAGAAGGAAGGAGAGACAGAGAGCTTGCCTTTCACCTCAAGGGGAGTCTGCACCAGGACACAAGGCGCATCACCGGCCCCCTGATACTCACGACTCTGGCATTTAACTAAGAAAGGAACATAGCAGAAAACAAAACAAGGAAAAGCATCGACCAAGCGCAGCCAGCCTCGCAGGTGGGGGCTGTCAGTCCCGGACATCCCCAAATCACCAACGGGGGCGCAGCAGACACGGAGTGTCTTCTCGCTGACCCGTCTGCAATTCCCAGCCTGGCAGCCCCTCTCCTGGGGCCCAGCTGCCGGCTCCTCAGCCCCCTTCTCGGGGCAGCAGGCAGGACCACGGCTGCTTCTGCGCGGTTGCGTGCGAGGCCTCGTGTTTCCTGCGATGACACATGGGACGTGAAGCTTTGCTGCTCTGGCAGGCCCCACAGACTGGTCTCCTTGGCATTTCGTTCCTGGGTGTGGGTTGGTTTGTTTCTCTCTTAACCACTCAGCACTTATGTCAGTACCTCCCAGGCTTCGGGGGGGCCCCCAGAAGGCCCTCAGGCCTGTCCCACGGACAGCGCCTCTGCCCTACCCGCACCCCTCACTCTCCTCCCCCGGGGGCTGCCTCAGAGAGCCGATGTGACCACCCCCCAGGGAGGTGTGTGGGCCCTGGCACCCTGAGGACCCAGGACGGGAAGTGCTCGGGCCCACGAGAGGCACTGTCACACCAGTCCGGGTCTGACATTCCAGGAGGGCCAATCTGCCTCTGCCCCTCCCCAGCTGTGTGGCCTTGGGCAAGAGACTTAGCCTCTCAGAGACTCAGTTTCCATACATGTAAAATGGGGCAGTGAGACCCCGCCTCCCAAAGTTGGCGTGAGGACCGCGCAGAGCGTGCTCGCACAATGCCTGGCCCACAGTAAGTGCTCGATAAGTGCACGTGTTACCGTTATCATGGTTAACACTTCATGGAGGAGACTGGGACAATTGCCCTGGTATCAGGGGGCTCCAGTCCTCCCATTTGCAAAATACAAACACGCGAAGTACAGGAGATTTGTCAGGCCCCTCGTCCTCCGGGGCTGTGGGAAGAGAGAGGCATGACCCTAGAACCCTCTGTGAGACCACCCTACAGACTAGCAGAGTGGAGGTCATCGAAGCAGAGAGATGAAGAGGGCTGCTCAGCATCCAAAGAAACCACTTTACCACCAACTAGTCATGGATCCCCAAAATGTCCACCACCGGTCACTCCTTCGGGATAAGGCAGAGGCCCCAGACAAAGATAATGTGTTGAGTCCCTTTGGGGCACTTGTTTCTCTGATCCGACCATTTCTGCCCTGTCAGTAAAGCTGGGAGAAAAACTGTATAGGGTCAGCTGGGAAGCTGAGTCTTGGACGACCAGCTGTGAAGAGCACAGCTGCAGGGGTCATGCACGGGAGGGCGTGGGAGGGGAGAGTGTGGGTCCTAGCAAGCAAGGGGAGCGGTTGGAGTACTGGAGCCTACGGTCTCCAAAAGAGGGGTGTGGTGGACACCCCAGGGTGGCCTCCATGATTCCCACCCCCTCCTGTTCACACCCTATGTACTCCCCTCCCTTTGAGCCTGGGTGGGACCTTGACTGATTCTAGCCAACAGAATGGCAAGGGTGAAGAGATTTTGCAGATGTCATTAAGGTCTCAAATCAGTTAATTTTGAATTCATCCAAGGGGAGATTGTCCTGGGTGGGCCTGACTTAATCATGTGAAGGCCTTTAAAGTGGGACTGGGCCCTCCCTAAGGTGAGCAGCTCTCCTTACAGGCTTGAGAAAGTCCGCAGGCACTTTAAGGAGGTGCATATGGCAGGGGGCTGGCAGCCTAGTACCCGAAGGCGGCCTCCAGTCAAAAGCAGGCAAAAAGCAGGAACCCTCAGTCATCCAGCTACGAGGGGATAAACCCTGTCGACAACCCGAGTGAGTTGGTAAGTGGATTCTTCCGCCTTTGAGGCTCCAGGGGGGAATGAGGCCGCCTAACACCCCAGCCGCAGCCTGTGAGACCCAGTCAGGCCATGCCCAGACCCGAGACCCTGAACACCGGGATGGACCAACACATGTTGTGTCATGTGGCTAAACCTGCGCACTCTGTGAGGCGGTAGAAAACACAGAGCGGAGGGAAGGCGTCCTGGAGCAGGAGGCAGGAGGTGCTGAGGCGGGGTCCCACTGTGTCACCTTAGCCAGCTCCTCTCGCTCCAGGAGGCGCTGGCCCAACTCCAGTTTTGTCCTGAGGCGGAAAGGGGCCACGTGCGTGGGAGCTGCCACCCTAGGAACCCTGGCCTGAGCTGCTGCGAGGAGGGCAGCCTCCCTGAGCCACAAGGCCAGGACACCCCACCCGGAGGGAGAGCCAAGCTCTGTACCCTGAGCACCGGACTCCAGGCTGGCCCATGGAGGAAGCCACCGGTGCTGCAGGGTAGCACGGATTATCCAGCGGGGTCTGGTCCAGGGCCTGCCCCCCCACCCCCGACCCAGTGCTCCAGGGAGCGTCATCCCAGCCTCTCTGGCTCTGGTTGTGTCATCTCAGGCCCCATAGCGCCTCTCGGTAGACCTGGGGCCGCCCTGGGCAGCAGGCCAGGCACCCCAAGACCAGACGCGCAGACCACAGGGTGCAGCCTTGTGCCCCACTCACTCGCTACCCCCAGTGCAAAGGCCTGTGGGGCCCATCCCCTTCGACCCCATGTGTGCCACCCCCTCCCCTTGTGTCCCCACGGGCAGCAGGGCCCTTGTGCTGACAATGTTTCTTAAGGACGGAATCTCTCTGGGTGATCTTTAAGCTTTTATTTTTTTAGCCCTAGAACCCTTTCTTGGAACAAAACTCGTACAAGAGAACTCGGTCTATGAGGACAGAAAGTGGAGCTGCTCCAACTGAGTGCGGGGAGGGGTGCGGCCTGTCCCCCGAGAGCCCTGCCCGCGGCCCCCTCCCCCGCTCGGCCGCCCCTCCCAGGGCAGCACGTGGAGAGTCCAAGTGCTCTTTGCAAGGTTTTTCGACATTCTGCCCAAAGCCCGGTTAGGACTTCCTGTTTGTTGTCCTCAGGACAGGAAGTCCCGCCCTCTCATCCCCAGCATGGCTGTCAATCAGTCAGGGCACAGGGATTGTTCCGAGTCCAGGGAGACTGAGTTCCTCAAGATTCAGCCACCGAGATATTTTCTGTCCCTGAGACTGTGACCCGTCCTCGCCACCCTCCTCGCACGCGGGCTGATGTGTACCTGCCATCTGTGAGACAAGCGTGCTGGGCCTGAAGAAGAGCTTGGAATAGACTCCGACTTGAAAGGGAGCCGTGGTTACTCAGCCCTGGCAGGAGCTCCCGGGGCCTCCCCCGAAGATGTGGGCCAGGCTTTCTCTGCACACGTCCCGTGACAGGGAGCTCACTATCCCGCAGAGCACGCGTCTCCCTGTTGGGCAGTTCCTCTTCAAACTCTAAGGTGTCCCCCTGTCACTCTCAGCCACTGGCTCTGCCTCTGGGGCTCAAAGAATAATGGTGTGTAATCTACACTAAGAGGAACACAGCTCGCCCCAGGCCAGTCTACCCCTGGCTGCTGCGCCGCTCTCCTTAGAGGCCAGTGTGTAGACTGCTTCATGGTAGCCCAAGGAACCCGCCTCCCAGCATCCGTGGCCTGTGTATCCCCCTCTCTCACTGACTCTCAGATTGGCCATGTGACTTGCTTTGGCCAATGGGACATTAGCAAGCATCGGGCCTGATAAGCCTTTGCAAATTGGCGCTTGCTCTCTTGGAAAGTGCCCTCTTGAAAGCCAGCTGCTGTGCTGAAGGCAGCCCGAGTTAGGCTCCTGAACGATGCAAGGCCACGTGGAGAGAGGCCCTGGGGGAGGAGAGGCCATTTGGGATGCTCCAACCACAGGTGGGCTCCCAGCTGAATGCAGGCACGTGGTGATCTAGCCAACACACGTGGAGCAGAAGAACTGCCTGGCTGAGCCCCACACAATCATGAGAAATAACAAGTTGTGGTTTTAAGCCCCTGCATTTTGAAGTGGGCTGAGTGATAGATAACTGAAAACCATGAAGGGACTTTTTCTGGGAGCAAGTTTCTGGGATAGTCTGGCCAAGATTTTTTATCCCAGCTCAGCCACTTGCAAAGAGACTAGACCAGCTGGCTCAGTTGAGAGATAAAAAACATCTTTACTGGGGATACTGGGAGCCCTGCCACTTAGAATTAAATTAAAAGGAGCCAGTCAGAGATGGGGAGGAGGTAGGAGCCTTTGGCTTGAGCAAGTCAGAGAGCCCTGGCTGGATGACAAATTATGCGGAACAGCTTGGCTTTCTGCACAAAATGGAATTATACTTCAGTCCAAATTCTTTGCCACTTATAAATTACTTTTTATTTTATTACCATACAAGCTGCCATCCAGACAGGCTCGGATGCTGTTCTGGATATGCCGGTTGTTCTCTAAGCTCTGAAGGTGCAGATCACGTGCCGTCCCCAATGGTTTGGGAAGAGATGCTTTTTCTTTCAAGAAAAGAGCTTTGGGTACATGTTTGTGGTAATGACTCAGAAGTGAAAAAAAAAAAAACAGTAAGATCAATTGGGCGTTATAACAGCATCCTGAACAGGGAGAATTAGTGTGAAATGTTCTAGAATGATGCTGCCCCAGACTCCATGTGTTCACTTCGTAAGCATCATTTGAGCACCTACGGTCCCTGCCTTCCCGGAGCTCACTGTTCAAGAGAGTCTGACAGTTGAAACATCAGGTGCAAGGTGCTGTGATAACGGGTGAGTCTGGAGCTGAGGAAGCACCTAGAAGAAGGCTGACTCCTAAAGGAAGCTATATCTAAGCTGAGGGCTAAAGGCTCAACAGAGCAAGTTTGTGTCCAATATCCATCTATCACTTCTCCCTTGCAATTAGAATATCATTTTATCCTGGTGGGCAGTGTCCAACTAAAAGACTACATTTCCCAGACTCCCTTGTAGCTAGTAAGGAATAATGAGGTATAAATGGAACTGTACCGGGTTTCTTGGAAGGAGGTCTATCTCGTCTGGGAGATGCAGCCTGGTTCCTCCATTTTCCTGCCTAGTACGTGAAACTGATGGCTGGAATTCCAGCAGCCATTTTGTACCATAAAGCAAACTCGAGGATGGAAGCCAACTGCTGAGAATGGTGGAGCAGAAAGTTAAAAGGAGTTTGCCTTCCAGACAACTGTGGACTGACCCTAACGGATACACCTACATGTGCAGAGGCCCAGAGGTGAGAGAGCACATGGCATACTCCTCAATCCGCAAGGGGTTTCAGGTGGCTGGAGTTCAATAAGGAGTGTGGCGGAGGAGAGGATGGCAAGAGGGGCTGGAAAGGGGAGCAGGGGTAAGACTGGAGTTTTGGGGATAATAGGGCTCAAGGAAATCGTCATTGCTGGCATTGATGAAGGGTTTTAAAGAACTGGTTCTCCTCTTTCTCTTCTCTACACCTGGAGAAAGAACCACCTCCCATTCCCCAGAGACTTAGTTTGAGGGAACAAAATGTCCTCCGTCAGAGTGTGTCTCAGAATTGGGGACCTGCCCTCAGATATGAGAACTGCCTCGTGACTGTTTGTAAACTAAATTAAATCTGGCTCTGAGCCCCTTCCCAGGGTGGTGTCAAATTCAGCCTCCCCCTCCCGAGGGCTGTGCAAGACCTGAGAGCAGAACTTGTAGAAAACCAGGAAATCGTTTCTGAGATGCCCGTTGCCCAGGCTGGCGTGGTCCATGGGCAGCTCTGTTTCTGCCCAGCGATGCCTGGGAACAGGGATGCCTCTGGAGGAGCCCCTTCGCCCATGGCCCCCTGTTAGTGGCCTCCTGCATCTATGGGCCACCCCGGCAGAGGTCTGGCAGCTCCCAGGCTCCAAGGGGACCGTGGCTTGCTCTCTGCCACCCTCAGAAACCCGGAACCCAGCCCTTTACCTTTCTTGGGGAAACTTCCTCGCCCCTTTCTGGGTTGGCCCCTCCCAACATCAGCCCTGGCCATTCCCCAACCTGAAGGAATTCAGCTCAAACCTCCTGAACAACCCTGAAACACGGAAGAGATTTACTCCCACCTTCCTATCCCTTCTCCCCGCCCTGGGGAAAGGGATCCTTGTAAGGAGCTCTTTTAAATACTCCGTTAGGCCTCTCGCACCATCACTGATACAGGAGGCCCCTGACAATGATGCAGCTGCGAGCGACTTGTCACCCCAGATAGCGAGGAAGCACTTAAAGGTAAGTAGGGTCGTGTCACAAGGACTCAGGAGCCAGCACGAAGGGGCTCTCCCTGGCCAGAGACATGGCAGTGGGTATCGATAAGGATAGCACCTTCAATAGATTGAAACAGCTCGAATATATTTAAATCCATGAGTCTGTAATGATACTTTAAAAAAAATTTTTTAATTCGTTATCAGCTAGGGATGCTAATACATTAATTTATTATTTTGAAAACTGACAAAGAAAAAAAATCAAGCAAGAGACAAGGATAGAGAGAAGCCACTCTGTTCTGAGTAAATATATCCCAAGATGTTAAAGGAAAAGAAACAGGAGGAGGAGGAGGGTCAGGGGGAGGAGGAGGGGGGGGGGGAGGAGGAGGAGGGTCAGGGGGAGGAGGAGGGTCAGGGGGAGGAGGAGGAGGAGAAGGAGGAGTTTAGCCTGTAACAACTCTAGAGTCACAGAAACAGGAAAAGCAGCGGCTTTTTACAGACGCGCAGAGGACGAGAACGGCTTGCTCTGCACCTGGGTGGTGAGGGGGAGGTGTCCCCTTGGACCGGAGCAAGCAGGGTGTCCTAGGATATGGTCCTCCAGGGGAAATGTCCAGCAGAAAACCATAAGCAGGAAAGAATGGGGTGCGTTTGGGATGGGAGAGCAGCAGGAATATTCCAGAAAGCATGTGGGCATTTTCCCAGAGTCCAACAAGCCATTTTACACAGTGTTGGAGGATGAAAACAAGATGCCATCTTCACGGGAAGGAATGAGAACTGGGTAAAGCCACCGAGCTTGGCAGTTTTCGGACGTTGAATAGCCCTCGAGGGGGTCGATTCAGGAAAGTCCGGGGTTGTCCAACAAACCATGGAGCCCCAGGGAGGGAAAGGCGGAGCCAGACTCTGTGGAGAGGCCCAGTGGGAGAGGAAGAAGAGAAGGAAAGTTAACCGGAGGATGAGGCAGGGGCCAGGGAGCTTCTTTTGTAAAAAATAGAGACAAAATATTGTAGCGGTTAAGATCATCCGTTCTGGAATCAAACTGCCTTGGTTTGAATCCCAGCTCTGCCAGTTACTAGCTGCATGACCCTGGGCAAGTAAGTTACTTAATTTCTCCGTGCCTCAGTTTCCTCAGCTGGAAAATGGGATAAAAATAGTGGGAAAGTTTGGAGCAGCTAAGCATTATGGAGTGGAAAGACACGAACAACAGGACTGCTGAGCAGTCAGGACGTGCAAGACACTGAACTTCCAAGCTGGTGGCTGCCCTTGACCTCACTCAAGGTCGCTGACCTTTCCTCTGCCACGCTCTCCCCTGCGGGGGTCTGCACGAGGGCTTGGGGGGGTCCTCTGGGGCCGTAGGAATTGCTGAGCACCTGAGAGCGTCCTCTTGCTCGAGTCTCCTCTGAAATCTTGCCCCTCAGGGAATAAGTGTAAAGCTGGGCTTCAGACATGCGTTTTATGTTAGCTGCTTCCTCATTGTCATCTTGTTAAGACTCTGTCTAGACAACCCCGTGAGGTAGGTTTTATCAACGTTTTTACACATAAGGAAAATAAAGTAGTCAGAGGTCACACAGAGAAACAGAACCAGCAGCTCAAGTCCATCTCAAGGCGGGCCCATCTCAAGGTGGTCCTGGCAGTGCCTGCCTTTGCTCCCCAGACCCCATGTCCCGTCACTTCTCCATCAGCCTCCGTTTCCAAACTGGCCTTCAAAGGCAGCCTTCCCGACCCCCTGGATTACCCATCTGAGCAGGACAGGGTGATTTGAGGCCTGTGGGCAACAGCTCCTCCCTTGCTCTTCCACGAAGCCATAAACCGCCCCGTACAGAGGATGCCACAAGTCAGAGCACTCTACTGGGGCCAGGCTCGACTTCTCAGCTCTGAGCTGGTAGTTGATAAGCACCGTCTCGTTCCACCGTCTCAGCCCATAAGTGAGGCGAGAACTGAAGGCAGCCAGGCATGGCTGAGGCAGGGGCGCTGGGCTGGCTCCTGTGGAGGCGATGCCCAGCAGGAGCGCCTGGGGCAGGGCGGGTGGGATGGGAAATCATGGGGAAAGGCCCTGGGGGGCGAGTCCCAGAGGCAAGAGAAGGAAGCCCAGTTGAGTTGGGGTTGGGAGGGGGACCGTGAGGGCAGGCTCCATAATTTGGTGGGCAACCTTGCCATCTTCCAGCCCGGTCTGTCCACATTCTTCCTCTACCCTCTTCTTCATTCAAGGATGGACAGGGGCAGAATCCAAACACCCAAGAGAAAGATGAGGAGACCCCCAGGACCTCACTCCAAGGAGACCAGGAGGTCAATGGGCAGAGCTGGAAGGGCTGGGCCACCTGGAGCCAGGTGGGACAGGGAAGGGGGATGGGGAGGGAGGGTAGAGAGAAGGGGATGGGAGCCGGCAGAAATGCAGTATACTTAGAACTTCCTACCATTGCATCTGGCTCTTTCATTGTTCAGAAAAGGAAAGTGAGAACCCCAAAAAGCCAATTCTTGACCACGAAGCTCAGAGGGGTGGGATAGAGGAGAGAAACCTTCAAAAATTGTGTTGACACATCTGCCCAAGACCCCCTCACAGAGGAAAGAGGCCGAAAGATCCCTGGCTCCACCCAGATGAGCTGACTGTGGGGGGGGGGGGGGGGGGGGGGGGGGGGGGGGGGTGCTTGCGGGAGGGCGCAGGAGTCTAGGGCGTGTGGGTGCAGCCCCCGTCTTCAGGGTGCGTGCTGTACTGCCCCTCCCCCAAGCTCTCAAATCTTCAGGGAAGCTCATGGTTTCCACTGCTATTAAGTGCGGGAAGCAGCATAGAAGAGACTTGGAAATGAACGTACACCTGCCCACGTGGAGAGAGAAGAACAGGGGAGCCCTTGCCACACACACACAGGTGGGACTCAGGCCTGCTCCAGTGAGGCAGGCTGCCCCGCACCAGGCCTTGGCCATGTTGCCATGGAAACTCACTGTAAGGGACTGAATGGGCTGCGTTTTGTACTTCATCTCCCAGCATAGGGTTTTAGAACGCGGAGAGCAGGTACGGGTTTTCTCTTGCTTCAGTGCCAGCTGAGCAGCTCATAGATCCTGGGAGGCAGCCTTTGAGCTGCTCTGGCTCACAGAACAGGGTCGGGGGCACCTCCCCAAACCAGCCTCTGCGATTAGCCCGCCTGGCCACTCTGCTCTACCCTTAGAGGTTCCAGGCACTGTGTCAGGAACCAGGGATGCGAAGAGGAGCAAGGGACAGATCCTGATCCAAAGAAGGGCATAGTCAAGTTGGAGAGACAAATTCACGAATAAATCAATATAAACTCAGAGGGCGAGTGCGCTGGCCACCCAACCCAGGGCAGTTTGCTCAGTGAAGTGGGTGATGGGGATCAGTGGTGGGACAGAGGACTTGAGGAAGGTGGTGAAGGTTTGCACAGTCCTTAAGGGGAGCCAGTTAGAGGACCCGGTCAAGTGGCAGATGGATGACACCCAACATCCCCTGAGGCTGGACCAAAGCCCATCTACAGGCAATGTGCGGGGCTCCAGCGGGGCTGAGCTAAGAAGGCCAGCTGTGGAGGCTGTGGTCAGAGAGTGAAGCATTGGTTGGAGTAAAGATTCTAGAAGAGGAGCCGCTCTGGGAATAAAGGCAGGTCCGGGGCAGGCCCTGTGAGTGGGTGTCTCACCAGGAGCGGATACGAGAGTCCCAGGAGTTGTGGAGGGGCAGGAGTTTCCTCCTGTTGGGGGACAACAGTGTCACAGACAGTGCTGTCTCCTGGGACTGAAGGGGCTGTGGCAGGAGTGGAATGGAGAAGATGGCGTGCCCACCCCAGCGTCTCAGGGAATGGAGGAGGGTCGATGGACACACTGAGGACTGGATTCCCTTCTCTCCATCCAGGTTCCCTCCTGATAAGGCAGGGGTAATAGTGCCCACTCCCGGGTTCCTGCAGGGCGTCCGAGGCTGGGCACACGGTGCTCCCCTCCTTCCTCCCATGGTCCCTGTGCTTCCCCACATCACTCAGGAGGGAGTCGAGCACTGTGTGGAGTGTGTCTACACCGGCTTGGAGCACTAGCCAGCTCAGGGGCTGAGTGTAGACATTGAGCCACAACTGAACATTGGTTCTGGTACATGTTCAAGGCGTGTTGTCACATTGCATAAAAGAACGAGAACTCAACCCAAGAAGCGAGAAGGGCACAACCTGGAGGAGGTGAGTTGGAAGGGTGAAAATCGCCTCATGCTCTCCCCTTGGCCCTTCGTGGCCGGTATCCTTTGTAGATGCCGGGCAGGCACCTTGTCAAGCCATTTCCTGTTGGGATAAATGACAAGCACCCCAAAAGGAGTATTTAGGGGAGTTTCAAGGCTCCTCTTTACGGAGAGCCAGACTGAGGAGAGTTTACTCACCCCCTGAAGCCCCAGCCTGCAGCTGAAAAAAAGGGCTGGCCCGGCCCTCGCTCAGTGACACAGCCTCTCTTCAGGCAGGAGAGTCCTGCGAGGATGAAAACAGGACTGCCTGGGTCCTCATGCCCTCCTTAGCACCAGCAAGGTGACGTTGGTGGGATCAGCCTCAACTTTGGCACCAGAAGACCTGGATTTAAATCGCAGCCCCACCGTTTTCTGCTGTGTGACCTTGGGCTCTCAGTCAGCCTCTCTGAGCCTCGGTTTCCTTTCCAGTAAAGCAGGCAACACAGGGGTTGTGTTGAGGACCAAGCACTAGAGTGACACTTCTCGAGTCCAAATACTGGTTTTGCCACTTACTAGCCAGTGACCACATCCTCCCCAGTTATGAAGCCCAGCCTTGCAAGCATTCCACATGACCACACGGCCAAAGGAGTGTGGTAGCAACCAGCCACACCCGCCATGGCCACTTTGGGCCTATTCTGGACCAGCTGGGTCACTAGGTGCCTAGGAAGGGGGACTGTCTTACCCACGTCTGTCCCCCACCCCTGGCCTCTCCTAATTCTCAGTGGAACTGTGTGTGGCCCGCAGTCTTCCTTTTCCTGTCTCTAGTCTCACAAATTCTGCCTCAGATTCTCATCTTCCTCTGGATCCCATCAAAGCCTCCTGAAGTCCCTCCTGATTCTGGTTTTTCCCTCTTTGGGACGGTTGAACCCCATGCTTTTGTGGGACAGAGCAATTTGCATTCACGGCCCTCTCCTCAGTAGGCTGAACTACCAGCTCTGTAACGCAGGAGCACGGCTGGGTCACCGCTGCCTGCCCCATCGCCTACCACAGTGTGCTCTCTGTAAGGCAGCCGCTGCTATTTGGTGTAGATTTTTCCAGTATTTACAATCATTTGTAACTGCTTTACAGTTACAAGTAAGGAAGGAATAACTTATGCACATTCAATGGTTTTTAGTAAATTTAGAGAGTTGTGCAACCATCACCACAATCCATTTTAGAACATTTCTGTCACCCCAGAAAGATCCCTTGTGCCCATTTGCAGTCACTCCCTGTTCCTAGTCTCAGCCCCAGACAATTTATAATCATTTTGACTGAAAAATCTGAGTCAAACTTTCTTCCCCCAAATGTTTTGCTCTTGAAAATAAAGCTGCGAGAACATTCGTAGAGGAAAATTCGACAGCGATCTATGCTGATTCAGAGGAGGGCCAGGTCTCTGAGCTGGACCCCACACGGCACAGGTGACGTGGGAGTGGATGAGCGCCATACTAAGACCCTATGACCACGGAGTCCACAGCAAGGCAGGGACCCCTCGCTCCCAGCAATGGCCACTTCAGGAGCTCTGCCCCTCTCGTGACAGCTAAACTAGTTAACTGGTCTTAAGTTAATTCTCTTTTTCCCACCGTTTTCTCACCCTCCCTCCACCCAGCGGAAAGGCTAACTAGAATTGGGTAGCTCAGGAATAAACAGCAGAAGGAGATGGAAAAGAAAGGGTTATGAAGTTAAAGGTCATTCACCCAATTTCTCAAGGAAGGAGCCCTTTGCTCAGTTTTCCTGCCTCCACATGGGTCTCCCAGAGTCCGGGAGTCTGTCCGTCTTTTCCAGACCCAGCAGCCCATTTCCTCCAATGCATCATGTAATATGCTATGGACATGTTCTTCTGGATGTACTTATCTGTGAGTAAGACGCTTTAGAGCCAGAAAGATAAGGGGTGGTGTGGAGTGGGGAATCCTAACTCCACCATTCCCTAGCTGTGTGACCTCAGGCACCTTCCTAACGTCTCTGAGCTTTAATGTGCCCATCTGTAAAATGGAACCAGAATGGCCTACCTCAAAGAATTATTGCGAGAATTCAACAAACTATTATAGTTAAAACACCAGGTACAAAGCATATGATTCAATAAATGTAGCTTTTTTTTTCCTCTTTTTTTTTTTTTAAGATTTTATTTTTTCCTTTTTCTCCCCAAAGCCCCCTGGTACATAGTTGTATATTCTTCGTTGTGGGTCCTTCTAGTTGTGGCATGCGGGACGCTGCCTCAGCGTGGTTTGATGAGCAGTGCCATGTCCACGCCCAGGATTCGAACCAATGAAACACTGGGCCATCTGCAGTGGAGCTCGAGAACTTAACCACTCGGCCACGTGGCCAGCCCTAGATTTTTTAAATTAATGTAAATTGTGTAATTCTTAAATTGTGGTCCCAGGAACACCTGAATACACTTCTGGGGGCCTCTCCCATACACGTAGGACTCTCCTTCTGTTGTGAACTGACCGCCCGGCATGGTTCCTGCCCCTTTGGGAAGCTGCTCCCCAAATCCCACTTCACAGATGCAGTGAGTCAGAACCCAGATCCATGTTTTTAAAAAGAGACCCTGGTGGTAATGCAGGAAGTAGTTGGTAAAGGTAGAAACTAGATGCCAGGAGCCTGGGAAGAGATCATGCAACAAGCCAGGCAAGAGCGGCTAAGGGCCGGAATAAGAGGGGGACCCGGAAGAAGCTGGGGAGGGCGGTCCTGAGAGGTGCTTAGGAAGAGGGGTGGGCAGAACCGCTGAGTGCAGCATGGGGTCGTGAGCAGAACACGAGTTCACGCAGCCTCTCCTTCAGAGGCAACACGTGCCTCATTTCATTGCTGGCGGCTGGGCAGCCAGTCACTGGAATATTTCCTGAGGGCTTACCAGGCGCCAAGCTCTGATCTAGGTGCCGGGAACACAGCCCAGACAGAGGCCATGCCCTCTTGCAGCTTAGAGTCTAGCTGGAGAATAATGTATTTTGGTAGACTGACCCATAGTGGACACTTGATAAATGGTAGCTATTATTATAATCACTAATAACATGATACTTAAATATATAGTGACTGTGAGTTCTGTTTCGGCCACCTAACATCCCTTCTCCTTCCGCTTGGTGAGCCATCCCGCTGATGTAGTAAATGTAGGTACCAGCCCTCTGACTGTAGACGCCAACCAGCTTCCTGGAGGCGCTGCCAGCAGGCTTCCTCCTCCACCCGCCGCAGGCCCATCAGGAAATGAGAGCCTTGCTTGGACATGTGGGTGCTCTCACTCGGGATTTGACTCTCAAGCAAGGGACCACGTGGGCAGAAGCTACAAAGTTCATTCATCCAAGCAGTGAAGCCCGGGCCAGGCTATTCGTGCTGCAGGATTCTCCCTTCCAGCCTGGCCATCTGTGAGATGGAGAGGTCAACGTCCAGGGGACTCTTGACATCTCCTTCCAGGTGGATTTCAATGCATTATTCAGGACTGCTGGAAGAGTGCTTTGGGATATAGCAGATATGTGGTAAATGAACCGAACTGACCTGAATTGAAAGTGAATTTGATACAGTTTCATCTTAACTATTGTCCAACTTACAATTTTTCTTTCTGTTTTCATTGGAACTCAAGCGCACGAACTGAACTGATTGTAGTCCTTGGTTTATGACACACTCACTACAAGTCCATACATGGCTTGCTTTTTTTAGTTCTTCTAAATAATACAATAAGCACCCGTGAACCCAACAGATCCAAGCAAAAGCTAGGATCCTAACAATAACCTGTACCATATGGCCCCACTCCATCACAGCCTCTTGGCTCCACCTACCCGACGCAGTCATTCTTCATCCTGAGTCCGTCACCACTGTGCTTTCCTGTAAAATAAGTTTTATTGCATCTACATGTACTTCAAAAACATATTCTTTTATAGAACTTTAGTTATTTTACACTTTATAAAAAGGACAATATATGTTGCTTTTCCAGGCTAACTTTTTTTCACTAAATATTATGTTTCTAAGATTATCCATATTGTGTATGGTTATAGTTCATTCACTTTCTCTGCTGTATAATATTCCACAGTGTGAATATACCACAATTACCCATTCCCTTTTCCATTAATGGACATTTGGGTTGTTTCCAGGTTATTGCTATTGTGAAAAATGCTACTATGAGAATTTTGGTTCAAGTCTCCTATTTTATGTGCATAAGAGTTTCTCTTGAGTACGTACCCAACGGTGAAACTACTGGGTCATAGGGTAATATGCGAACATATGTGGATGTTCAATATTAGGGAATAAGGTCAGACTGTTTTCCAAAGTGTTTCACAAATATACACACCTACCAGTATAAGAGATTCTGTGGCTCCACAATCTTCCCAGCGCTTGGTGTTGTCAGATTTTTAGTTGCTAGTTGAACAGGGGTAAGACAGATTCTCACGGAGGTTGTAACGTACCTTTCTCTGTTCAATTCTCATTGAGGTTGTAACGTACCTTTCTCTGTTTTCATCTGCTGAAGATGCCGAACATCTCTTCTTGTGTTTATTGGCCATATGTGTTTCCTCTTCTGTGAAATGTCTATTCATGTCTTTTGCTCATTTTCCATAGAATTGTTTGTGTTTTTCTTATTGGTTTGCGAAAGTTCGTTATATATTCTTGATGCTAATCCATTGTTAGTTATGAGTGTCATCTCTATCTTTTCTCCAGTTTATAACCAGTATCTTTCACTTTCTTTAAGATAACTTTTGAAGAACAGATGTTCTTAAGTATAGTATAGTCAAATGTATTATGCTTTTATATTATTGTCAATAATTTTTGTGTCTTGTTTAAGCAATCTTTTGGTACTCAGTCTTAAATATATCCACCTATATTTTCTGCTAAGAGTGTTAAAGTTTTTTTTATGACATTTAAGCCCTTAATTCTTCTGGAACTGTGTATGGCATCAAGTACGGACAATGCATCTTTTCCCACATGAATAATCTTTTTCTTGAGTCCCATTCATTGAACAATCTCTCTTCTCCCACCAGCGTAATATGCAACTTCTGTCATATTCCAAGTTCCCTTACATGGTCTTATGGACTGAATGTTTGTGGCGCCCCCCCCCCCCCCCCCGCCACAAGTTCATATGTTGAAGCCCTGACCCCAGTGTGGTGGTGTTTGGAGGTGGGAAGTTTGAGAGGCACTCAGGTTTAGATGAGGTCGTGAGAGTGGGGCCCCCGTGACGGGGTTGGTGTCCATATGGGAAGAGGAAGAGAGACCAGCATGCTCTGCTGTGTGAGGACACAGTGAGAAGGCGGCCACCCGCAAGTCAGGAAGAAGGCTGTCACCAGGAACCCAGTGTGCACCTTGATCTCGGACTTCCCAGCTTCCCAAACTGTGAGAAACAATAGTGTGTTGTTTCAGCCACGTGGTCTGTGGCATTTTGTTATGGCAGCCCGAGCTGACTGATACACGTGCGTGGGTCTTTCGAGAGGCCCTCTCTTCTGGGCCATTGGTCAGTTTGCTGTCCCTACACCAATGCCACCTTGTCTTGTTGGAGGTTCACAGTATGTCCTGATGTGTGGTGGGGCATACCCCCGCCTTCCTGCTCTTCCTCTTAAGAAGCAGCTCGTTATTCTTGGCCTTTTACTTCTTCCATATACATTTTTGAATGATTTTATCAAGTTCTATGAAAAACGTTGCTTGGATTTTGATAGGGACTGCAGTGAATCTATAGATCAATTTTGGGAGAACTGACATCTTCATGATCTGAAGTCTTCCTCTCCATGAGTTTGATATATCTACTTATTTGAGTCTTCACGACCTCTAACATAATTTTACAATGTTCCCCATAGATGTCTTGCACGTATTTTGGTAGCTTCTTGATAGTCTCTGATGTTCTTATTAGACACCGGATATCCTAGGATATCATCTTCAATAGTAATTACATGTCTAATTGTTTGCTGCTGGTATACAGAAAGGCCATACTGACTTTCGTATATTAATCTTATATCCAGCAATTTTGCTAAACTTTTGTACACATGCATGTTAATAATTGCATGTCGATTCTTTTGGGTTTCCTATATAGCAATCATGTCACCTGCCAATACTGAATTTTATTACCTCTTTTCCAATCTTCACGCCACTAATCTCTTTTTCTTGTCTCACTGAACTATCAGGTCCTCCAGCACAATAGAACTCATGATAGTGGGCATCCTGGTCTCATTCCCGATTTTAAAGGAAATGCTTCTTGTATTTCCCCTAGTAGGATTTTATTTGTTTAGTTTTTTTATAGATACTTGTTATCAAAGAAATTATCTTTATTCTTAATTTAGAAACAGTTTTTAGAATGAATAGTGTTCAAATTATCAAGATAAACCTCTTGCACCTATTGAGATGACTGGATGGTTTTTTAATCTGTTAATATAGTAAGTTATATTTGTAGTTTTCTAGGATTAAGCCATCCCAGGATAAGCCCAGTTAAATGTGGTATATATACATATATATATATTATTTTTTAAAGATTGGCAACTGAGCTAACATCTGTTGCCAATCTTCTTCTCCCCAAAGCCCCCCAGTACATAGTTGTGTATTTTTAGTTGTAGGTCCCTCTGGTTGTGCCATGTGGGACACCACCTCAACGTGGCCTGATGAGTGGTGCCATGTCTGCACCTGGGATCTGAACCAGCGAAACCCTGGGCCGCCACAGTGGAGTGCACAAACTTAACCACTTGGCCACGGGGCTGGCCCCCCTGTAGTATATTATGTTTTAATGCCACGTTGGTATTTCATTTGCTAATCTTTTGTTTAGTGATTTTGCATCTATCCTTGAGTGAAATGGTCCATAATGTTCCTTTCTGATAAAGGCTTTGCTTTTGGTATCAGCACTGGGAGAGGAAGATGCTGTAACCCAGCTTTAATCTTATCTTTGCTCGGGAATCCCTGAGATCATTTTTAATAAATAATCAACGGCACCTAGTGAAGGCTGCTTTTTCCCCCTAAGTACTTAAAAATCAACTAAGATAACAACTTTTGGTAGAATTTTCTTGTGAATTGACATCAAATTAGCCAAAATGTGGATGTTAAAACCTGTTTTGCTTCTTTTAAAAAGATCTGGATAAGTTTGCCCGGCTCCAGTCCTCCAGCACTCTTCCTATTCGTTAATTCCTTAATTCCTCAGAGTCGAGCGACAACGGTGCGTCGGGCACACCTGTGTGACTCAGACAGCGCCTGACAGCCTGAGCAGGGGCTCCTGAGAAGCCGAAGCGTCAGCTGGTATGGAAGCTGTGAGTTTGTGCATAGCACACAACACTCACATTTCTTAGAAAAAAGCAATTTACATCAAAGACATCATAAGTTGTGGACTCCTGGGTGAATGCATTATTTTATCCTTCAAACAGAACTTTCTAGATTTGCTCCCGGGCATGCAACCTAATGTGAGAGCATTTTGTGGCCAGGCAGCGCCACTCAGGAGCAAGGCGTCATTGTCCTTATTGGCAGGAGTGTCTCGTGGCCAGCTTTCCCACTCCAGCATCCATCAGATGCTCTGCTCATCCAGCTCGCCGTTGGTGACAGGTGGGCTCCGGGAGCCCCTCAGGGCACAGAGAGGTCCAGCTGTGAAGTTCAAAAGTGGGAAAGTACCTGCGCCAGCGCCTCCCAGCACAGCCTCACCGGCTTTGCTCCTTTCATCTTCCAGCTGCGCGGGCCTGAGCCAGAAAGGCTGCCTCATCGCCAGATGGGGTCCCTCCCGGCTCCCTCAGGGAAAGCCAGGAAGGCCCCTCCTGCTGGCAAAGCCAAGCCAGACTGTGCTTTGGATTAAACACAGGGACACTCTCCAAGAGACCTCAGGGGTTTCTGAGGGCTGGGTCAGCGGGATCATAGGATAAGGTGGCTCGTTACCTAAAGAGAAAGTATTTGTGATATTTCCCTCTTGCCCATTCTCTTTCCTCCTTTCTCTCCTTCCCCACTAGAAGGAAAGAAGAAAAAGAGACAGAGAGGGAGGAAGAAAAGAAAGAAAGAAAGGAAGAAGGAAGGAAGGGAGGGAGGAAAAACCTCAAGCCATAAGAGTCCACATCTTGAAATTTCTCTTAAAACTGGAAGGAGAGCCAATAGTTAATCAGGTTAGCATGGGGAAACTGAGGCAGCTCAAGGGTCAAAGGGCAAGCTGGCTGCAGGAGTTGAAGCCAGCAACATTTGGCAGCTAAGTGGGACATGCCGTTCCCTGGGCTGGCGGCTGCAAAGCACTGGGCCCTGTCCGCCCTGCCCTGGGCAGCTGAACGCACAGCCTCCTGCTGTTCTGCACTTGATGAGCTGGACTAGCTCCCGCTCCGGAAGTATGTGTCCTGACCAGCCTCTGACAGATGCTTTTCCCCACCACGCCGGCCACCCCACGCCTTTGGGTTTTATTACGCCCTGTGGGCCTCTATTCCCTTCCAGGTACCATTTGTTGGTCTCGAACCAGACTTCACCGGGACAAAAGAGTGGGAAGAAAAATGGCCCAGTCTGTCCCAGAACATTTCTGTGATGTTTGTTTTTTCCATTATAAAAGAAAGAAATACTCAGAGAAAGCATGGAAAAGTACAGGCAAGTTTTAAAAAGAGAGAAAGTACCCATAGTTCCACTATTCAGACAACTGACATTAATATTTTGGGGAACACTTATGCCCCAGTTAACACCCTTTCCTTTTTCCAGTTTAAGAAGATAGGGGTAAATAGGTGTTAAAATGGCAATTATCACAACACAGAAGTGTTCCCAATGAAAGAACTATCTTCCTCACGCCCCAGCAGAGTTTTCCCTAAAAATCGTTCTCTCGAGCTCTTTTGATGTGGGGGGTGGCGGGGTCTCTCACTCTCTCTTCTTATGCTTTCTGAATCAGTTCTTTATTTATTATTTGAATTTTTATCCATCACACTCGTATTACTTTGAGAGATTATGAATTTATTTTGCAATATCTCCAGCAGCCTCACAAAGAGAAGAGCTTATGCACGTGGACAAGTTGGAACCCAGCGTGGCGACTGAAGATGGCCACAAATTCCCGTGTCCCCTGAAACCGATCTGTTGACGTCCTAATCCCTCAGCACCTCAGAATGGGGCTGTATTTGGAGATAAGGCCCTTAAAGAGGTGATGAAGTTCCATGAGGTCATTAGGCTGGGCCCTACTCCAATATGACTGGGGTCCTTATAAGAAGAGGAAATTTGGACACACAAAGAGACACCAGGGATCCACACACACAGAGGGAAGACCATGGGAGAAGGCAGCCATCTGCAAGGCAAGGAGAGGGCCTCAGAAGAAACAAAACCTGCCGGCACCCTTATCTTGGACTTCAGCCTCTGGAACTGCGAGAAAACACCTCTCTGTTGTTTCAGCCCTCCGATCTGTGGTATCCTGTTATGGCAGCCCTAGCAAATTAATACACTAGTTGTGCAGCTTTGAGCAAGCCAGTCAACCTTTCTGAACCTCAGATCTCCATCTGCAACGTGGGTCATCTCAAAAATAATCAATGAATGGGGTACACAGCCATCTCCAGGATACATTAAGTGATTAAAGCAAGGTGCAGAGTGGCGTAACTAGAATGCTTCACTCTGTATAGAAACGATGTTTCGGCGGCTGGCCCAGTGGCATAGCAGTAAATTTCACATGTTCTGCTTCGGTGGCTCAGGGTTCGCAGGTTCAGATCCTGGGTGCAGACCTACACACTGCTTGTCAAGCCATGCTGTGGTACGCGTCCCACATATAAAATAAAGGAAGATGGGCACGGATGTTAGCTCAGGGCTAATCTTCCTCACCAAAAAAAAAAAAAAAAAAAGATGTTTTTGTTATCTACTACTGCGTAACAAACCATCCCAAAACTTCGTGGCTTAAAACATCAACAAACATTAATTATGTCTCATGAATCTGTGGGTTGATGGAGTAGTGGTTCTGTCGGTTTCCCTTAGGGTCTCGCATGCTGCTGCAGTCAGATGGTGGCTGGGTGGACAGTCCGAGGTGACTCACTCACATGTCTGGTGCCGTGGCAGGGATGGCTGAGAGGCTAGGGCCTCTCTATCTCCATGTGGCTAGCTTGGGCTTTTTATTTGGCAGCTGAATCCTAAGTCCTAAGGGTGAACGTACCAGGGAGGAGATGAAGGCTGCCAGTCCTCTTAGGTCTGGAACTGGCAGAGCATCACTTCTGCTGCATTCTAAGGGTCAAAGCAGTGCCAGGACCAGCCCAGGCTCGAGGGCAGGAGAGAAACTTCATCTCTCAGCGGGGAAAGGGACAAAGAATTGTTACCACCATTAATCCAGTACGAAATGGGAGGGATAATGTGAATACATACATATTTGCCAATATTTTTAAAAACTGATGAATGGATAAACGAAATACTAATAAAAATCACCTATGTTATTAAAAGTTCCCTATGCCGGGAGAGAGAACTGTGTGGAGGAGATGGGGTGAAAGCCAGACTTCTCTGAATATATCTTATTATGCAGTTTTGACTTTGAATTCCTAATTTTTTTAAACCAAAAGGGCAAAAAATCATCTTAAAAATTGAAAAAACTGGGGCTGGCCCCGTGGCCGAGTGGTTAAGTTCGCGCGCTCTGCTGCAGGCGGCCCAGTGTCTCATTGGTTCGAATCCTGGGCGCGGACATGGCACTGCTCGTCAAGCCACGCTGAGGCGGCGTCCCACATGCCACAACTAGAAGGACCCACAACGAAGAATATACAACCATGTACGGGGGGGCTTTGGGGAGAAAAAGGAAACAAAATAAAATCTTAAAAAAAAAAAATTGAAAAAACAAAAGGAAAGAAATGCACCTAATTGCATATCAAGTCAGTGGCATAACAACAAAGAGAAAATAATTACTTCAAATGACTTTAAAATACAGAATTTTGATTATACAGTCCTGGTGGGACATATTCTAAGGACAAAATGAACCACAAAGAAATCTTATGCTGCATTCAATAATCTTATTGTTAGCAGCAATATGCATATAGCTGTTTTGAAACTATTATAGCTATTGTGGAACAAGGCACAGAAGTAAAGTCATTGTGTTAAAGTCATTAAAAACCAAGCTTTTCAGCAAAGACAAAAGAAAGTGTAAATTCAACCAAGTTAATTAAAAACCCTGTAATCTTAAATTTGAATTGGAAGTGTTAGTACTAACTTGTGACTGTTTTTCCTCTTTAAAAAATATGAGAGTACAGACAGCACAATTATACTTGTATAAATTTCAAAACCAAACAAAATCCATGATGTGAGAAGTCAGGAGAGTGGTGTTCTTTGTGAGGGGTGGTGCCTGGGAGGGGGCTCTGGCGGCCTGCCGGGTGCCCATAATCTGTTTCTTGATCCAGGTACTGATTAGTGAGGTGTTCTCACTCTGTGAAAACTCACCAGGCTGTCTGTTTGTGATTCGTTCACTTTCCTGTTATACATGTTATGCTTCAATGAAAAGTTTAATTAAAAAAAACAGCTGAGCTGTGAGTACGTAAAGGCCTGGAGGGGATAACAACCCAGCGGCACTGAGCACCCAACACCCAGCTGAGGGCCTCTAAGCACCAGTTCCTCCCGAAGGAACCAGGGCTCCTTAGAGAAAGTGCCGATTCCAGGTCAGGGGCGGGAAACACCTAAGGGGAGCTTGGAGTATCTCGTACCAGAAAACACGGAAGCACTGGGATCAGGTCAGAAGGACAAAGGAGCCAACGCCAAGGAGCCCCACCGCCTAAGACGGGACAATCTGAGCAACACAAAAGAATAACGAATACAATCAATTGGAGAGACATCACACATATAAAAATCTGTGTACCCAGATGACACTCAGAACAATAAAACTCATTGGTCAATATTCGAGGCTGCTGGGCACCAACTCCTTACTCTGAAAACCGACAAAAGGAAAGAAATTCTTCTTTATAGAAGGTAGTCATCAGGTAAAAAATCAGAGGAGATGAAAAAATTGAAAAAAAATCACTATTTTGCAACCCCGAATGAAATAAGGACTCTGAGCCGCTGAAACCATCAGCTGGCACAACCTGAACCCAGTGATGACAAAAAGAGACAAGCCAGACCGGGCGCCTCGCGCTGTGATGCAGTAAGAAGTACGCAGCACCACATATGAAGAATTCTAGCCCAAAAAAATGGAACCTGAGTCCAGTGGCTGCCAAGGAGGCGGGTGGGGGAGGTAGGGGTCCATCTGTGCGCAGACAATAGGTTACTTTGGAGAGAATTTTAAACCAATAATAAAACCCACTAAAAGTCAGTCTGCTTTCTATTATCACCAGGCACCAGCTGTTCTAAATAACGTGAGTGATGAAACACACCTTTCCTCCAGGATTTCTGTTCCCAGTGGTTCTTCATCCTCAGTACACCACTGCCTGAATCTAACCAAGTTTCTAGACCTAAAGAACAGCTTATAAGAAATATAGGCTGAGGAAGAACAAGTTAAATGACATCATAAGGAAGCGTTCATCCCAATCCAGAATATGGAGCATCCTACTTGACCAGTCACCCAGGTTCTCCAGAAAATCACAGCCATGAAAAGAGGGGAGGAGCTGCGACAGACAAAGGGACGGAGGAGTCGAGAGAGACTTAACTGAATGTGGACCCTGTGTGGCTCCTGATTTGGACAAACCAGCTGGTAAAAGATAATCATATAAAGATAACTAAGCTAATTTATGCTAGATGTGATAATGACATGATGGAGCTAGACACATAGAGATATAGATAAAGATATTCAGTTCTAAATGACTGAAAGTATTTATGACTGAAATGTCATGACGTCTAGGATTTACTTTAAAATACTCCAGTAAACAAATGAACAAGCAACCCAAGGGAGCAGAAGAGAGAAAACAAGGTTGTCCCTGAGTTGATAATTGTTGAATTTGGGCGATGGATACACAGGGGTTCCTTATTCTTCTCTTTTCTTAAATATATGTTTGAAATGTTTTCATAAGAAAAAGAAAGAGAGAGGCAATGTATGTACAGTGGTAGCTCCCATCATCATCACCTCATCATCATCATCATCAGCTAGGGGCTCAGGCATGAGGCCGGTGGCATCTAATTCTCCGAGAAGGAGGGAGTGACAAGAGCTCGGTCAGGTGCCGGCCGAGAGGGCTGGGGGAGGCCCAGTGGTCAAGGCTCGGGCCGACAAGAGGGCCCAGCTCCACTGCCGGGCACGGTAAGAGCCCAGTCATGCGGGCAGATCCCAGGACGCTGAAGATACTGTCACTGCAAACAGGTGGTAGATAATCCAGGTGTGAGGTGGCATCAGGAGATAAGGCAACACTCGGGCATCCTTGGGGAAGGGAACCTGTACTCCACTGGCACAGGGTCTCAGGCCTGAGGGAAGGGTTGGGGGAGGCGGGTTAGGAATGAAACAAGGGGCTGGCAATGGCGAGGGAAGGCTTCCTCCCAGAGCTGCTGTGCACCAGCTCACAAATGAATTCCATCACTAACCCAGGTTACCAGGGGCCCTGGGCTCAGGAACAGCGGGAGCAGGTTCTGGATTCTACATCCAGGTTGGAGGGGGTCCCTGCACTGGCTCCCAAGGGTGGGGCTAAGCTCTGGACATCCCCCAACCCGGGATGTGACCAACTAACCCCAGAGGGCAGGGCCTGGTGCAAGCCTGTGAAGGGGACTACGGGACCCCCAGGGTGAGACTTAAAGCGCTGAATTAGTCACTTATGTGAACTTTTCTTATTGGGCGCACGCACACACACACACACACACACAAAGATTGCTTATATCACTGAATATGTGTTAAAATAATCCTATTATACAGACGGTCCCTGACTTACAACAGTTCGACAACGATTTTTCGACTTTACGATGGTGTAAAAGTGATATCCATTCAGTAGAAATCATACTTTGAATTTTGACCTTTTCCTGGGCTGACGATATGCGGTACAACCCTCTCTCATGACGCTGGGCAGCCACAGCTCCCCGTCAGCCACACGGGCACGAGAGTAAACAACCAATACACTTAACCATTCTGTTCTTTACTTTCAGTGCAGGATTCAATAAATTACACGAGATATTCAATACTTTATTATCATATAGGCTTTGACTTAGATGATTTTGCCCAACTGTAGGCTAATGTAAGCGTTCTGAGCACATTTAAGGTAGGTTAGGCTAGGCTGTGATGTATGGGAGGTTAGGTATATTAAATGTATTTTCTACTTACGATATTTTCGACTGAACAATCGGTTTATGGGGACATATCCCCGTGGTAAGTTGAGGAAGATCTCTCTCTGGTTTATTAGCAGTCTGTGCTCTCTTACAACCTGCTTGCACAGCTTCTTGCACACGCAGCATCATCACGTGCTCCCAGTTTTTTTTAAGTAGAAATGCCTTCCAGCCGTCCAGGAAAAGAGGCGTGTGGCTCAGCACCCCTCATCTGAGCAGCAGAGCTGGTCACCTAAGTGTTGGGGGACCTGGATCTGTAAGATGAGAAGCCAGTTTGAACTTGCCTCCTGTGCTGACAATATTGTGAGAGGTGAAACCATTGGGGGACTTAGATTGCCCAGCCACAAGACGAGAGCCAGCCTAGGTAACTGTAAGTGAGGCGGGTCCCCTCCCCTTATTCAAATCCTGGGGCCACCGATGACTTGAACCTTAAAGGTGGTGACAGGGAACGCCCAGCCCAGCCCCCTCGGGTCCTGGGCTTGGCACCTGTAGCATCATGATAGCCAGGGAAATGATCCGGGCCCTTCCAGCCCAAGAAAACTACCTAAACCTAAACCTTTCTTCAGAATTCAATTGGAAAATAAATCTCTATTTTAAAAATAAATGCCAAAATATTAAAATACAAATAGATGAGCTATGTCTCAGTGGAGAGTCACGTTCTCAGTTGGATAACTCACAACCCGTTCAGCCTCACCAGGGACTGGCTGGAACATTCTCCACGGACAGCAGACCAGCCAGCACAGATAGGACTCTCCCTGTTTGCCAACTGTAGGCGCATTTCAAAAGCAGTGATAAGGGGCCACCATTTGTTTTGTCGGTAGAGCTTGAGCAATTATTAAGGAATGCATGCCTGTCTGTCATACAGCCTTCCATCCTCCTGCGTCTCCGTCTATTTCTCCCTTCTCCCCTCCCGCAGCTGCACGTGTGCGCGTGCGCACAGGCGCACAGTGAGATGCCGGTGAGGGTCGGGGGAGGAGGGATGCCCGTGTCACACATACTCTTTTCTTTCATTGTCAGGACCTTTCCTTCTTTCCATCCCCACTTCTATGCTTTTAACTGTATTAAATGAGACTCTGCCCCTGTGCTTTGCTCTGGGGTTTGCTTGGGGCAGGAGTGCGCGAGAGAGGAGAACAGGAGCCTGGCCGTCCACCCGCCCTGGAGACGGCCTCTTCGGGCTCCTGCCCCCTCCTCCCTCCACCCTGGCATACTGGTCTCCTGGCAGCGCATTCCTGGGGCTGAAATAGAGACAAAGGAGGACGGAGTGAGCTGGCCAACGTCCACCTGTCCTCCCGGAGTCGGTGCCGTGTGCGGCTGTGTTGCCGCGCTCCGCCTGGTCTCCTGTGGTCCGCGGGCTGGGCTGACCACCCTGCTCAGCTGTGTTTATCCATCGCCTCGGCCCCTAAGCGCTCAGGCAGGAGTGTGGGTGTCTGAGGCTGCCTGTGGTGTGAACGAAAGCCCGCTTAGGAACCACATCCTTTCTCCTCTCCCACGCCCCACTCACACCCCAGCTGGCTGAACTGGCTGGCAAGGTCCTCTTCCCGGGGACAGAGGGGTCACCGTGATGGCACCACTCACCTCAGAAACCCCTGTAGAACCCGCTAAGGATAATTCTTAGAGAAACTTGGTATCTCCATTCTATGGAGGCGCTTTAATTAGTTTCAAAGCTGCTAATTAAAGACCCAAGCTGCTGCAGGAGTGGGTTCTCTGCAGCCTGGGATCAGGCCACGGTGAGGAGCGGAGACAGAGTCAGCCACGTGCTGGTCCTGTCTCGGGCGGGAGTGGGGTGTCTTCAATGACAGGCCAAGGAAATAAACGAACCTGCAAAGGCGCTTTAATTTCCACATTTAGCTGTTGTGTTGTTTTGATGAGAAAGGACTGAGGCCTCGTCCTGCTTTGCCGGGCAATCTGCAGACGAATGAGGGTCAGACTCCAGAGCTGGAGCAGATCCGACACGCTATCCAGGCCGAGCGTCTGTCTTGCATTAATTGGGGCCAATTAATGTCTCTAAGGAGAGGCTCTCAGACTTCCATGTGGATTGAAGGATCACTCCAGCTGGCAGCGAAGACGCCAGTGATGGCCTGGTTTGGGCCTGTGACGGCATGAATAGGCCCCTCAAGACGCAGGCAGTTTCCACCAGCAATAGGCCTTGGCTCAGCAGCCCCTGGGAGGGTCAATAAACAGAGAAAGTCAAATCCCGGAATAGGCACTGCCCTGGGCCTCTGAGGAACACCCACGGCTGCACCCTGCATGGGGGGCTGCAGACCCACCCAGGGACAGGCTCCTCCGTGCCCCGGGGTGAGGGTGCTATTTCCCGGCAGACGCTCTCAGGGAACGCACAGAATCATGGAGTTTCCTCACAGAGGGGGCTAAGGGAATCCAGTGCCACCACACCCAGGGGCCCCGGGGGAAAATGTAGGTGGGGGCTTTAGAGAGAAGAGAAAGGGGCAAGAACTGAGGAAGGCGCGTGAGAGAGGGGGAGGCGACTGGGGAAGGTCTGTCTGCTCTGGTCACGCGGGCAACATCAAGACACAGCTCCCCCGGAGGTCCCAAGGCTCCAAGACTGCCCCTCCCCTCGCCTGCCCTCCTCAGAAAGGCCAGCCGGGCCAGCACTGCCTGTCCGTCCCACTCCCCAGGCAGGAGCAGCTCTGTCAGGAGGCCGGCTTCCTGCCTCCTCTCTGTGCAAGGGACCTTGGGTGAGTCACTTCCTTTCTCCAGGCTGGTCCCCTCCTCCGATAGGTGGTGGTGGGCTCACCGGTCCTTCTCACACCACACCTTTGGGCTGGCATGGAAGGGGGGGTGGAATAGGTAATGTGTTCCTCCGCAGGGCAAAGAGCTAAGCCCAAACATCTAGCAAGCCCCCGCCCCGCCCCAGTGGGTACCATCAAGAAGCACCCCACACTGCCCATCAGGTCCCATCAAGACTCTGCAGCCCGCAATACAGTCGGATGCTGCATCTCTCTAGCCACCCCTCCCCTGGTCCCCCAACGCCTTGCAGCTCTTCCTGCTCCGCTCTGTTCTGCCGGTCCACCCAAACCCTCCCTGCTCCCTCCCTCTCTGCTTAGCCTGTTTTACTTTTCCTCAAAGCGTGCTCCGCTACCAGGTATCATCAAATCTGTGTGTCTGCTTGTCTGTCTCCCTTCCCCGACGGCAGGACCGGCTCCGCCGAGATTGCTACTGTACACAGTCAGTACTCGACCAGAGCTGTTGAATAAGGAAAGACATCTAACAAACAAATGTTGAACAGGAAAGCAGGCTGCCCCGGAGCCTTAGTGCCCGCAGCTTCCGGGACCTGCCCTACCCCTTCCTCCAAGATGCGTGCCCACCACTCTTCAAGTCTCCCCTCCCCTACCTCTGGAAGCCTCCCCAAGCAGCGCCTCCAGCTCAGAGCTTCCTTTTGATCTAAAGCCTGCAGTACCAGGGGTCCATGGACACACTTCCCTGGGGTCAGGGCGGTGGCGGGTGGGGACTCAGACTGCTCAGAATGTCAGCCCCAGGGCTGAAGGTTCAGACAAAGAAAACTCCACGCCATGTGAAGGAAAAAAATCTGCTCCTTCTCAAAGCCTCCAGCCCACAGACCTCCACCTGTCCCTTCCGGGTACCACAGATGCTTAGTGATAGCCGAGCTGTCTTCCAGAAGCAGGAACCAGAGAGTATTTCTGGCCCAATTAAGCTTTCGTGCTTGACAAGTAGGAAAGGCTTTCTTGCCTCTCTGCGTTCCTAATGAGAGAAACATATGGGCTGGGACGCAGCTGGGCCGTCCCCCTCCTCTTGCTGCCGGCGCTTCACACCAAGGATGCCGTGTGTGCACAGGTCACAGGGAACAGGTGGGGCAGGAGGGCAGCTGTAAGAAGAGGTGGTCAACTTGTGGCATCAGCCTCAGGCAACGTATAAGGATACTGTTTCACAGATTATCAATATTGGAAAATCAAGCACATGTCTCCACGTCGAAGGTGTGAGACTGCTTCGCTATTGTTACCAGCAACCTCGGGTTTATACGTGCAAACAATGCCGCCAGGAATAAGGTGTCTGTTTTTCTAGGAAGTGCACTTTGACGCAGGTGGTTTTAGCAGGGAGATCCGATCTGGATTGTGCTCTCTGATGGAAGCTAGACAGGCAGGTGGAAGGAAAGAGATTAGATGGTCTAAGTACGCACATTTGAAAAACTTACAGAAAACCTGTCGACTCTAATGTAAGTGCACACGTGACTAGAGGCCCTGTCGAGTGTGTGAACGTCTGGGTCTCCTTCAGAAGGAAATGTCAGGCAAGCAGCTCGTCCTCAGGGCGGAGAGAGCCTGCCCTCCCAGCCTCTGTCCCCAGCCTGGGCCCACTCTGCCCTGATCACCAGACACCAGCCCTTGGCCTGTGGGTTTCCAGGTTTCTGACTCAGAGAACCCTGCTCCTCCAGCCCCCACTCCCCGCCCCCATCCCTGCCCGACTCAACTGTGAAGAGCCCCCTCCCCAAGGCCTGGCCACCACCAAAGAGGGTCAAAGCCCCTCTCTGTGCCAACGGCCCTTTGTGTCCATGCGGGCACTGGCCGTGGTGGGCATGGGTCCTCCCTCCTGGCCTCTCCATGGGAACACAGGACAATGGACCGTTATAGTTCGGGGTGTCTCCACACAAGATGGGGACGGATTGTTGAAAGGAGGGAGGTGGTAATCTGCAAGGACCTGGAGCATTTAAGTTCCGCAAGCACTGAGTGCGTAGTCGTGGTGTTGATTTCTGAAACCCCGGTGTCTAACACACTACGCACACATGGGGAGCTCCCAAGAGTTGCTGGAGCCGAACACAGGCATGGTCAGGTTGGCGAAGGGAAAACGGCCAGCTTCAACCATCAGAATCAAATTAATTACATAATATTAGCTACCATTAAGTGAGGACTTACTCTGTGCCCGGTGCGTCACAGACTTTTAACAGACTGAACTTTTATGGGCCCCCAGTGAGAGAAGTGTCAGTAGCTTCGTATTTCAGATGAGGAAACCAGGCTCAGAGGGGGTAAGCAGGTTTCCCAAGGTCACACAGCTTGTGACATAGCCAGTCTGACCCCAGAGCCTGAGTTCTTGACCGCTAGGTACTTCTTCCCTTCATTCTCCTCCCCTTCTCTCAGAAAGAGCACAAGGGCAGGACCAGAAACCAGAGGTCAGCAAGCTGACTGCCCCCTGCAGAAGCCTGGAGGGACTGCGGCTCCAATGAGCCTTCAGGCAGAGCAGCTGCTTCCCGAAGGAGCTCTGTAACTGAGGCCTGTTTTTCTACCCACAGTCATTCAGTGGAACCACCCAGGACGGCTAACCAGCTGGCTGCACCGGTACAGCTGTACCTGTTGATAAAACGTTGACAGACGTTCACCCATGTTGGCAAATAGCTGCTGTTTCCTGATGTCTTCCACCTGGGCCCCATCACCCCAACCCCTCAGGAGCCCCCACTGGAATCCAGGAGCTTTCGTGTTCCCACAACTCAAAGGTTAACGCCTGGCCGTGCATGGGGCCTCCAGGACCCTGCTCCAGGGGAGGGCTGGGGCTCGGTCACTGCGGCGCACATGACTTTTTCATTATTTTGAAATTCTCCTTTGGCCCCCACCCTCTCATGGGAACTGCTGATCTGAAAGGGCATCTCCAGCAGCTCCTGGGCCCCGTGATGAAGCATTCCTCACCCAGACCCCATAGGGAGCTGCCTCTGGGGGGTCAGGCTCTGCCACACGGAAGGGGTGGTCCCTGAGGCAGGAAGTTGGCCGGGGCAGCCATCTTTCCTTCAGAGACCCCATAACCAGGTCGGGGAATACACCCAAGCATACCCGAACCAACTGTGGGACCCTGGTGAGCCAAGCGGGTGGAAGACTGGCCCGGGGGAGAGGCCTACGATGGCCTGGGAGGGGCGAAAATCTCAGGACATCAAAGCTGGAGCATGGGTTCTGAGTGTGGGTCTGTGGGACAGGGCAAAACCAGAGAGGGCAATGAGCCTCCAAGACAGAGGCTAGAAGAGAGAGAACCAATTCCAGGCTTAGGAGGTGGGTCAGGGCATGCGACTCCAGTCTACAGACGTGAATATTTTAAGGCGCCTGAGGCCTGTTTCATGGGTGCTGGTCTGAGGCCTGGAGGCTCTAAGATTGGGTGAGTGGAGGCCCAGCACCCGGACATGTGAGAAGCTGTAAGGAGGGTAGCTGTGACTGAGGACAAGGACAACACTCTGCCGTTAGCAAGGACAGCACGGGTCCTTCCTCCAGCCCCCCAGCCCCCCAGCTTTTCCTGAGTGTCTCCCATCCCCGCATCCTGAGTCAAGATGCAATCGGACTTCAGGTCCCAGAGCACATAAAAATGACGGAGCCCTGCAGCTTGCACCCTGCTCCATGCCCCTGCCAGGCCTGCTGTTCGCTCCACAGCCTCATACCGTGCTAGTGTGCAGTTCAATGGGTTTTTTATTACAGTTGGAATTAAATAACTGAAAGATGGATCAAGTGGGCTGAGAGAAGACAGAAGTTTAATCAAAGGAAATAACAGAGTCGATCTGATTCTGGAATTGCAGGATATACCGGAGTGCCCAGCAGGGCCTGGTGATGACGTCCGTCTCCTACTTTCTCTGTGAGCCTTCCTCCCCCAGCTCGTGCCCACCAGGGAGCTTCAGAGGTGACTCAGCCCTCACAGGTAGGAGAGGCTGGGGGCGGGGGCGGGGGCTTCGGGAAGATCAAAGCCAGGATCTCCATCCCGTTTCATCAAAGCATCACTGAAGGGGATTGTCCTTTTATTTTTTCCTCTTGCCCTAAGGTTCTAAGGACAACAAACCCTGCAGAAAATGATTATAAATTATGGCCCTGGGGTCCTGCAGCCTTGGGTGTGGCCAGGATTTATGTGGCAAAAAGAAAGGAGAGATGGGGAGAAGGAGATAAAGTGTGAGTGCTTGGGACCCAGCTGGGCACGGTGCCTGTAACTCGGGAGCTGGAAGGTGGCAGGACCTGGATGGGACCTACCTGAGGGTGCAGAAGAGAGGTGCAGGGCTGAGGCCCACACCAGGGGAGGCCCCATCGAGCATGCTCAGAGGGCCAACAGACAGCCACGGGTTCAGACAGCCCCTGCCTGAGTTCCCAGCCTCTCTGTGCACCTCCTCCCTCTCATTCACTGTGTTCAAAACTCAGAGGTTTCCTCCATGCACCTTCCTGCCCCAGAACCTTTGCACATGCCATTTTCTCTGCTGGGAACACTCTCCTCTTCCACCTGACTAACCCTCAATCTTCCTCAGGCCTCAGCTTCGACGTCACTTCCTCCGGGAAGCCTTCCCTGACCCCCTCAGCCCTGCTCAGGTTCCCCTATAAAACACTCCACGGCCCTTGGGATCTCCACGGCCCTGACCACCGTTATGATGTTCTGTTTAATATCTTTCTGCTTTGCCGCCTATAAGCTCCCCAGGGGCCTGGACCACCACGTTTTATTCTCCACTATCTGCCGGTGACTGTTGAAGTGCCTGGCGTGTAGAAATGGCTCAACAACATTAAGAAATGAAGGACTTGAGTTGTCCCTTAACTATTGGTGTTAGGAAGTTTCCACGAAAAGAGCCCGGTGTTGGGGAGTCCAGGAAGGTCATCGCAACCGGGAAGGGACAGAGGCCAGGGCAGAGAGGGCCTCCAGGGAACCACAGGACTCCAGGACCAGGCGTGTGGAGTCTGCCAGGGGCAAGGAAGGACCAGATGCCAGGGGTCTCCAGCCTGGGCCCCTCACCATGATGGGAGTCAGGCCTCAGGAACGAGACGTAGTCCCGTTCTCCATCTCTGTGTGACCTGCAAGTCACTCAGCCTCAGGGAGCCCTTGTTTCTCATCTGTACAACAGGGATGAAAATTCCTGCCTAATGGGGCTGCTGTGAAAATAAAATGAACTCAGGCGGAGGGAGCTATTTTCGAGGGGTGCTGTCTTAATTTGCTGTCTTAGGGGATGTCTGTCTGTCTCTGTATCTCTCTCTATCTGCGTCTATATAACTACATTTACACCCATATATCTACGTCTATTTCCATTTCTGTTTCTACATCTAGATTGTGGCCTCGTCACCTCCGTAGCTTTTCCCTCTGTCTGAATGTCTCTCCGAGTCTGAGCTCTGGGAGCTGACGGCTCAGAGGTGGTCCCAGGCAGCAGCTGGAGGGGGGTTGAGTTCAGGACTTTGGATGCATGTTAACAGGAGCGGCAGGACCAGCCCTTCCTGGATAGTGTAGATGCTTCATCACAGAACACAGATGCTGCACTCCCAATTGACCAGGCAGGCTTAGGAGAGCTCCGGACAGGCATGCAAATTAAATCCTGCCACTGGCTCCAGAGGGCATTCCCCACCCCAGCCCCCACCCCCAGCCCCGTGCTGCATGCAGGGGAGAAGCAGACCTGGGGCCTCTGCTTAGCTGAAACGCCAGGGTTTAGGGTGTGACTCGTTATCAGAGAAGCTGATTCCAGGCCTTGTTTGACTTCAACAGCAGCTTTGGCTCTTTCCACAGGTGGTCCTGCAATCAAGGCTTACGATCCCA
This sequence comes from Equus quagga, assembly GCF_021613505.1. Classification (NCBI taxonomy): domain Eukaryota; kingdom Metazoa; phylum Chordata; class Mammalia; order Perissodactyla; family Equidae; genus Equus; species Equus quagga. The sequence goes on from NC_060278.1 coordinate 39,417,805, forward strand.
CTCATGTCATGAAGGAATATGAGTCACTTCTTGAGAGGCAGTGTAGGGCAGCAGAATCTGCCACCCCAAAACATGTCCTTTGACTTGATTGTTTTTAAGAACAAAAGACTCAGGAAGAAACTTTGACCTTCCCCCTAACGGCCTAAAAGAATTTACAATAAGCCTGTCCCAGGAAGGCCCCATCACCATAGGTAACCATAGTATAACATGAACCAAGAGTCGTAGACAGGGAGGAACCCAGCAAGGCCCATTGGATCAAAGTCCTCTCCACACCCCATCTTCTCTGCAAGGCACGGCAAACATTTGTTTACCAAACACTTGCTTTTCCTTTTCCATGTGAATTGCCTTCCTCCCCTTTGAAATCCCAAACCACCACCCCCAACATCCTCCTTTGTGTTTAGCTAAAGATGGTATTCAAGGTGGTGGCTTTGGCCATTTTGGCAAGTTACTCGGTTCTCCTGAGTTTTTCCCATGTATACACATTAACAAACTTGTTTGATTTTCTCTTGTTAATTTGTCTCATGTCAATTTAATCCTTAGACCAGCCAGAAGGACCTAGAGGCATAGAGAAAATATTCTTCCTCCCCTACAGCAGCAGGGTGGAGTCAAGAGAGATCTTGTTTGGCTTCAGACAGACCTGGGATGAATCCTGGGTCTGCCACAGACTAGCTGTGTGGTCTTGATCAACCTGCTCAACCTCTCTGAGCCTTGGTTCCTCATCTGTGTGTTGGGGCGACAAGACCATCTCAGAGTGCTGATGGGAGGATTAAAGGAGATAATGCCTATAAGGCACTTGCTCCACAGAGGCTCATTCTCTGCCCAACTCACTGAGACTGGTGGAGTTGCCCCAAATGTATCAGGTCCCAGCAGAGGATGGTGCCTCTCCCTCCTGTGTGCACTGCCAGGAAGCTGGTGAGAGGTCAGAAGCAGATACCCCCTGGGGAAGGTCCTCAGCAAGGAGCATATTCGTTTGGGTTCAGGTCCTGCTGGTGGGTGAGACGTCTCTGTAATTACTTGCCTCCATGTCCTTGTGTCCACCTGATGTCACCTCAGGGTCATGCTCTGACCCACGCCTGGGAATCGCTCCTGTCCCTAGGCTGCCCCTGGAGGCCTGATTGTCTGACTTGCTGTTTGCTCAGATTCCAGGACCCTTGCTGTGTCCCTTGTCCCTCCCCCTCCTATACCTCAGTCCCAAGCACTGTCCCTGTGTGACCACAATCTGTCTCAGCTTCCTCACCTTGAGCCATCCCCAGGGAATGGGCATCCTTCTTTCCCCCAAACCCAGACCCCAGTCCTCGAGCTGAGCCCCGCTCCCAGAGGCTGGGCTTCCCTGACAGCCGCCTGTCAGGCCAGCCTGCTGGCTCCGCCTGCTTCCATATGCACCTGACTCAGAGTCCAAGTGCCTGCTATCTGGTATGTCCGCTTCCCTGTGACGGCTGGTGCTGCAGGGCACCAGCCCCCTGCCTCCCCAGCCTCGCTACCACCTGCCGCCAGGATCCCTCGCATCACCTGCTCTGGGGCCAACCTCTGTTGCCCCTCTCCACCTGGCCACACACACCCAGGTGGGGACACTCCTGAGCAACTTTATCATCGCCCTGTGACAAAAGACTGCCTAGAAATGGCCCTGACAGGGAAAGGCTTCTGGCTTCTACTGGCAATGCCACAATGTCCCCAGGGTGGGAGCAGAGGTAGCAATTTATTTCTTACAGATTCTAACTTCCTGACGTGAGACTCCAAAGACAGGACACCATCCAGAGTGCCGGGAGGGCTCTGGTCCTGGGGCAGCAGCTCTCATGACCTCGGAGAGCTTGGCCGCGGCTCAGAATCCTCAGGAGATGGGGGGTGAGCCCCAGAACCCCAGTCTGAAGAACAAGAATTGTGCTTCCTTCCAAACACGACTGCAGGTGTTTGTCCTGTCTTCCTCGAAAAACCTCGCTAAAATGAAAGCCAGTGCATTTTTTGAAAGTACAAACCCAAAGACCAGGAGAATAGAGAGGAGACGATTATAGATGAGAGCCTTCCACAAAGTTTGGAAGACGGACGGCAGATGGAGGAGGAAAATAGCAGAGGGAGGTCGTAAGCTGAGAGGCTGCAGAGGAGAAGGAAAGCTGACACCCACGGGACTCGGGGGCGACACGTGCAGAAAGTTGCCGTCAAGTGTGGGGCCAAGGGGAGGAGGTTTGTATGGACATCTACACTGAGTGACCCCCCGATTTCCTCCTTTGCCCCACACACGTGGGCAGCTCACATCCCTCCAGGCAGGAAGCCCAAAGCTTGTTCTCTGGAGAAGCAGAGTGACCGTTCTGCACCTGGGCTACGGGGCACAGTGAGGGGCGGGTGAGTCTAAACACGTCGCAGCAGACTTCCGGGGCCCGTCTTCTGGTCCGCCTGCGTGCATCCTGTCCCAGGCCAGCGAGCAGAGGATTCTCCGAGTAGCTGAACCACCCCAGAGAAAAAGATCTCTAGAGACCAACATTTGGTGGTTTCCAATGCACAAAGCCCCACCAGTCCTCAGGCTCCACCAAGGCGTTCAGAGCTTCCCTTCCGCTTTGTAGAGCCTCTCAGAAATATGACGATAGTCAAGGATCAACAGAGATTTGAGGAAGGGGTCCAACATGAAAAAGAGATCAAAGCAAAGCCAGGGCTGGGGTGGGTGTCTCAGGATCCCAGAGACGATTTCCAAAAGGATTCGAGAGCAAATTTAGAGAGGAGCAGACATTGTGCTTTATGGAAGAGGAAATAATCAGAGAATAAGAAAGAACTCTCGGACATGAAAAAAATAGAATAGTAGAAATAAAAATGCACTAAAGGGAAACCTGTCAGAAAAGAAGTAAAAGACAAAGAGGAAAAACAGGACAGGTGAGATGAGAAAATTGAAGAATCAAAGAGACAACACAGAAAACAGATGGAGGAAATAATTTAAAATATATACATAAGAAATAGTCCCAGAACAGAAGGGCATGCATTTCCACCTTGAAAGGGCCAGTTGAGGGCCCATTATCACAAATACAAAAAGACCTACACCAGTTTTGAAATTTCGGACCACTAAGGATAAAGAGAAGATCCAAAAAGCTCCTAGAGAGCTAAAACGGCACAATCAGAGAGGCAGGCATCAAAATGGAACCAATTCTTCAACAGCAACACTAGAAGTCAGGAGATCAGGGAACAATGCCTTCAACATTCTCGGGGGAAAAGGGTATTTTCAACCTGGGATTCTATATTCAGCCACTATCGGTGAGTGTGAAGACAGCAAAAGACATTTTTCAGACGTAAACGGACTCAACCAAATTGACCGCCCATGCACCCTGTGTTAAGAAACTGCTGAAGGATGTGCTCCACCAAAAATAGGGTGTAAACCAAGAAAGAAGGTATGGGACGCAGGGAACAGCAGGGCCAGGATGGAGCAGAGCGGTGAATGCAAGTCTCTGGATGGCTGTGCAGCAGGCCTAGAGAGCAAGCGGACAGATTGGAGCAGGAGGGAGATCTGCTCCAGGCAGGAGACCACCAGGAGGGAAATGGGATCGATGCGTTAAATGACAGGTCCCACCATTCAGAGATCTATCATTAGGCATTTGCCAGAGCCGAAGGGAACCTGGAGAAAAAATAAGGCAAGGTGCATAGAAAACCAGATAAATTTTGAAATGAGGTCATTATTTAAACAGGACAAACAGAAGAAGAAAGGAAATATAATCATTGCATACTACTTTCTTTGCCATAAACAATATTTACTCAGTTATAATAATTAACACTGGCTACTGATATTAACTAAAAGTGTTGAAACCGTTATCCTTGGAGGGGAGACGGAGGGGAGCGGCTGGGAAGAGAATGAATCCTTGTCTTCCATAACAGGACATCAATAGATAATTTCTAAATTTGATAAATCAAGAGAAGCAATATAAGCACATCAGTTAGAAATATGGAGATAAATACCAGAAGAAACAGCTCAAAGAGTGTCTTAGTTTTCTATTGCTATGTAACAGGTCACCCCAACTTAGCAATTTGAACCATATCTTTGTTGTCTCACAGTTTCCATGGGTGAGGAGTCCGGGCACGGACCTCTGCAGAGTCTCTCCAGGCTGAAATGAGACATCAGCTGGGCTGCATTCTCATCTGAGGGCTGAACTGAGGAAGAACCCTCTTCCAGATTCATTCAGGCGGCTGGTAGAATTCATTTCCCTGTGGTTGTGTGACTGAGAACCCCAGCTTTTTACTGGCTCTCAGCTAGAGCCTGCCCTCCGGCCTACAGGCCACCTAAAGTCCCCAGAAGCCACCCACAGTTCCTTGCCACGTGGGCTTCTGCAACATGGCCACTGACTTTATCAAGCCCACAAGGAGAGCCTCTCCCTGCGGTCTGTCAAGCTGGAGTCTTAGAGAACACAGCGTAATCATGGCAGTCCCATCTCATCACCTTTGTCATGGGTGTCCTGCTCTCAGGGCGTGTGAACGCCAGGAGGCCAGGACCATTGGGACCACCATAAATTATTTCCACCACAAAGCAGTGATTGAAAACAAACATTTTTGATAAGTAAGCAATCCAAAATACGTAAAAGAATATCAGTGAATCTCTCCCACCCATTTCCTAGCCACCCAGTTCTCTTCCCTGGGACACAGCAGATATAACTGGTTTCTCTCGTAATTTAACAAATGGTTCTGCGTATATAAGGCACGCACAGGTACACACACGCACATACTCCTCTCTCCCGCAGCTCTCTGTTCAAATGTGCCAGGCCTTCCCTGAGCACTTCTATAATGGCGACACACATATATCTTTTTTCCCCTTTTTTGCGCAACTGGCAGTGTGCTATGCAAACTCATCTGCACCTCGCTTCTTGCACACGTATCTTGAGATCATTTACATCGGTCCGTAAAGAGAGTCTTCATTGTTTTGCTGCTGCAGTGCAGCGTTCACTGACCATTTGACGGACATTGAGGTCATTGCCAAGCTTTGTCTATTGCAAAGGATGCTGCATGAACGTCCCCGAGGGGGGTCATTTCGCTAATAGTGTTGCCTCTGGGGAGCAGGACAGGAAAGGGCAGAGATCCTCTGTTTTCATCATAAGCCTTATAGTGCCACCTGGTTTCTTAAAACTCTGTACACGAGTTACTTTGATTACTATAAAAAAGGACGGTGTGATTTCTTCCAGGGGTGAGGCTGGCTACGTGGGGAGCCCCTCTTATTCTCACCACCATTAGCACACGCTTCCAAGCCCCTTTTGAGCTGCCAGCGCCCACTCCCACTCAGGCTTCATTCTTTTGACATCTCCGCGTTTACTGAGCATCTGCTATGGGCCAGGCACTGGGAGGCTGGGGCTTCAGAGAAAAATAACACGTCTCACGTCAGGCGTAATATTCCGCTTGTCCCTCTTAATATATGAGACCAGACACGCACACCATTCTCCCAGGCACTCAGGAGGGAAATGGGCTTCCAGCCCCCTCAGCTGGAGCCAGAGCCACTGGAGTTCATTTGGTGTTAAAGGCTACTTTCTGGCAGGTCCGAGGGCAGCCCTGGGCAGCTGCGTGCTTCCCCATTGCAGTCACCCACCCGTTCTGGACCCCCATCAGTCCCTTCTGAACGCTGCCAGCCCCCTCTGGTCCCCGTTTGTCAAACTGTAAGACTGTCCCCGGGAAAGGACAGGACAAGGGAGACCCTCTGCATCTCCTGCTTTTTCTCCCCCCATTCCTCTGCCCTCTCCCTCCTCCAACCTTGATTTTTTTTTAGTTACAATCACTTCTCCATTTCCTCTTCTCACCCAGTGATTATCTCGGCTTTAGCTGTGTCCCTGAGCGTCTAAGAGGAGCTGAGGCCCTGAGGCCATCCATCTGCCACCTCCCTTTGACCCAATGGACGATAGAACCTAGCATTTCCACAGCGAGGTAGGCACACTCCTGGTTTAACTGGGCGAAAAAATTAGGCCTTCCTGCGTAGTTTTCTGCCTCAGTTTACCCACAGCCAAGCATCCTGATGAACTTGATTGCCATCAGAGTGACCTTTACTGAGCACTGCCCTGGGCATTAGACCCTTGAATCCCCCCAGTGAGCCTGGAGGACAGTATTGCTATGATCCCCACTTTATAAATGAGGAAACCTAACCTGCTGGGAGGTCACGCAGCTAGGAGGTGGCAGAGCTGGCATTTAAAGCTGACCTGCCTGTCTCCAGGACAAGGCTCTCAATCTCAGCGTCGTGTGGTTCACCCTCTAAACGTGGGTCAAGCATACTTTCTGTTTTCTTTCTGGTGAGCATGGGCCTCATCAATGACCCACACTGACATCAACCCAGCAACCACCACTATCTGGGGGCAGTTTTTCTGTTAGCTGAAAATCCACTTAATCCTGCTATCTCGTGGCCTCATTTCTTCAGCTGGGCTGCAAGGACTCATGACACTTCATCGAGGCTTCGCGAGATTCACAGCTGCCTTCCAGCATGAGATTTCGTCAAGGCTTCCTCTCCCCAGGCTCCTGAGTTCATAACCGCCGCACGCCCAGCACACTCCTGCGGCCCTGTGTCACCCGCGGTCCTATTTGCTAGCTGGGCCTGGCCCTGTTGAAGTGGCTCTTTCGCCCCACCAAGAGCCGGGCCAAAAAGGCTGGCGGTGTTTGGAAGTGGCAGTAGGCAGTGGGACGGGGCGGAGGGTGGAGCGCGATGGCTGCTGCAAATGTGGCAGGAGTGGGAATTAAAATGGATGTGGCAAGTAGCCGGCACAGGGATGAAGAGATGCGCTCCTGCGTCAGCCGGGGGCTCTGCCTGGAAGATGGACTGGGGCCCCGGGTTCCTGCCTCCAGGCCCTTCCTCCTCCTCTGGGGCACAGCTTGCAAACTGATGCCTGGAGGCGGCAGGCCAAGACCCTACACGGTCCTGGGGGCCGTGAAACGAACCGCATGAGAAGTGTGCTGGGCAAATGGTCAGGGCTCCCTGGTGTTAGCTCTTCGTGTGCTTGTGATTGTTAGTGGAGTGACTGTGACTCTGCCCCTGACCACTGTTGTCCTTCAGCAAGGTGGACATAGTGACGCTGGATTTCCAAATTTGTCAAAGAAGCCGGGGATCTGCATTTTTGTTTGAAATCTGCCATTTTTTCCATATTGGCAACTAATGCAATTAGAACAAAAACAAACTCATATGCGGACCAGATGAAATCAGCTTGTGGACCCCGCTCAGGCCTGCGGGCTCTGCCCTGGAGCCTGCGGCAGAAGCCCTGTGACCCAGATCCTGCAACCTCCAGGGACTGGGAACCTGGTCGTGGCAGTCTGCCAGGCTCCTGGCGTCCACACCCCTCCACACACACAGACTCTGGAAGCACCCCGGGGGTGAGGCATGCCCAGCTGAGCCCTTGAGCCTGACAAGGGGCCCGCTGCCCTTCCAGCCTGGCAAGGAGAGCAGCAGAGGGAGAGCCAGGCAGCCAGGGAGAGGAGGGCTCACACAGATGTCTTCAAGGATGGGCTTGAATTGGATTCAGTCCCTTCTACCTCATACCTCCACCGATGGGACTAGCGATCCTGCACCTGAGGTTTGGCCCTCTGCCTTAGAATCCTGACCACAGTGGGCTGCCATTATTAGCGGACATGGCCTTTCATGTCAAAGCACAAATAAAGGGAGAGAAACATAGCTCTAACAGGCACAGAGAACTCCCGTGGCTGTCGTCTGCCAGCTTGTTGTTAGTGCCGTGGAGCGGCTTCCGACTCCTGGCGCCCTGCACACAGCAGAGCGGAACCCTGCCCGGTCTTTTTGTGCCCTCCTCTCCCCTCTGGCACTCTATCAGACAATGCTCCCTGCTACTCGCTGGGTTTCCATGGCCTATTTTTTCAGAAGTGAGTAGCCAGGTCCTCCTTCCTAGTCTGTCTCAGTCTGGAAGCTCCGCTGAAACCTGTCCACCGTGGGTGACTGCTGGTATTTGAAATCCCGGCGACACAGCTTTCAGCATCACAGCAACACGCAGCCACCACAGTACGACAACTGACAGATGGTGGTGTGGTTCCCTGACCGGGAAAGGAACCCTGGCCATGGCAATGAGAGCGCAGAGGCTTAACCACGGGACCACCAGGGCTGGCAGATAGAAGGACCCCACGCCTGCCAGGCAGCCTGTCTCTGCATGGTGGGTGGGCTGGGCGGGAACGGCTCCCAGCAGGGGCAGTTGACTCTCATGGCCCATAGTTCCCAGTGAGAGGGGGCTACGTCCCAGCAGCCTCTAGAACCTTCCATGGGCTCCCCCCTTCTCTCCAAAGCTCCTCCCAGCTAGGACCCGGCAAGAGTTCTGCTGATGTTTTATGTAAGGGAATGTCCTGTCAGCCCTCTTTGCAGGAGAATCTGTCTTTGAGAAAGGTGATCATCTAGGAACAGGGAGGGGCCGTGGGAAACAACTCAGTCCCGTCATCAGCATCATCATTACATTTTTGTTGATTTTAACAGCTTTATTGAGGTATAATTGACATACAATACATATTTAAAATATGTGATTTGATAAGTTTCAACACGTACACACCCGTGAAACCATCAACATAATGATAATGAACATATCCATCACCTCCAAAAGTTCCCTAGGGACCCTTGGTAACCCCTCCCCCACGTCTCCCCCCACCCACAGGCAACCACTGATCTTTCTGTCATCAGAGAATAGTTTGCATTTTCTAGAGTTTTGTATAAATGGGATCTTACAGTAGGTATTCTTTTTTTGTCTGGCTTCTTTCACTCAGCATAATTATTTTGAAATCCATCCACATTGCTGCTTGTATCAGTAGTTCCTTCCTATTTGTTGCTGGGTGGTAATCCATTATATGACCATAAATACTTTTGATTAGTGCTTCCTATATGCCAGGCACTGTACCAGTTAGTTCACACACATTATCTCTTTTAATCCTCAAATCGACCCGCAAAGAAGAACTGTGATCTCGACTTTACAGTTGAGGCAACCAAGGCTCAGAGAAGGTAAGTAACTTTCCACAGGTCACACAGCAGGTAAGTGGAAGAGCCAGGATTTGAATTTAAGTCTTGTGCAGCTTTCCCTCTTGAGGTCCTGGCCATCCCAGAGGTCCCGGGCTCCTCAGTAGCAAGATGCCTTGGACCTTCCCTTCCAGCTCACCCCACAGGCTCTAGAGCACAGTGGAAAAGGGTCCGGCCACCTTGGACCCTCCATGGGATTATTTCTACATTGACTGTGGAGATGAGGAGGTCAAAGGAAAGGGGCGGGAGCACCCGGAGGCGTGAGCCCCTCCTACACCGTGTCTCCCCCTACCCCGCTGTTTGCAGAAGAAGATTTTTAATAGGCTCAACTTGTTTCTGCGCCGAGGTGGAACACGCTCCCTGAGCCTATCAATAGAACGAGGCAGAAGGGCGACCGCGCGGCAGATTGCAGGGGTGGGTGGAGCGGCTCCGCAGGCGTGCTGGGCGCGGGAGAGAGACTCGCCGCTGCCGGCCCCTCGCTTCCCTTTCCCCTCCATCCGCTCCGCAGCTGGAACTGGGCTGCTCCATTCACAGCTGCCTTCCCCGTGTTCCCAGGATCCCGCAAAGGCCTCTGGGAGTGGGGCTGCAGGGCAGATGGGCACAAGGAGGCGTGTCCCTTCCAGCCTCAGGTCCCCATCTGGGAATCCCGAGAGCAGGCTCCTGCCGGTGTCTCGGAAGGTGACCTCTCCTGGTGCCGCGCAGACAGGCAGGGATCCGGGTCGCTGATGGCCCACCCCACCCCCCCCCCCCGGGACCCGGCCCCCCCCCCCCCCCCCCCCCAGCATCTTCATCTCTCCCTCTCCCCCTGCTCCTTCTTTGGGGCGGCTCTCCTTTCCCCAAAACAAAAACTTTCTCTTGATTCTGCTCCCCTCCACATGGCCTCTTCTTTATGGTCAAATTTCCTAAGTTATTTCCTCAGACGCCCTCCCGCCCCCTTGAACTAGGTTAAACTCCCGGGGATCCTCTCCCACGAGTTCCTTTCTGTGCGCGCATCCTACCACCTGTAATTCCCCAGCGGAAAAGATGGTGCCCCGGGCCGTCAGTGCCCTGGGCGGGGCCTCGCCCATCCTGCTCCTTGTCTCCCCAGCACCCAGCACAGTGTCCGCATCCAGCAGATGCTCAGGGAATAGCTGATTTCTTGAAATAAAGTTTTAAAACTTGCAAAATTGAACAATGTATTATTTAGAGGTACATATATTTAGTCAAACTATAAAAAGCAGGAGAATCGCATGCTCAAAATCAGGGTGGGGGCCACACCCATTAGAATGGCTGTTATTAAAAAGAAGACAAAAAACCAACTGAAAATAACAAGTGTTGGCATGGATGTGGAGAAATTGGGACTCTTGTGCTTGGCTGGTGGGAATGCAAAATGGTTCAGCACTTGAAAACACCATATGACAGTTCCTCAAAATATTGAACACAGAATTACATTTGATCCAGCAATTCCGCTCCTGGGTGTGTACACAAAAGGATCGGAAGCAGGGACTCAGATATTTGTACACCGACGTTCACAGCAGCGTTATGCACAAAGGCCAAAAGGTGGAAACAACTCAAATGTCCATCAACAGATGAACAGATAAATAAAGTGTGGTCTATACATACAATGGAATATTATTCAGCCTTAAAAAGGAAGGAAATTCTGACACATGCTACAACACGGATGAACCCAGAAGACGTTATGCTAAGTGAAATAAGCCAGCCATAGCAAGACATTTACCATATGATTCCACTTACATGAGGCACGTAGAGTAGTCAGATTCATAGAAACAGAAGGAAGAAGGGTGGGTGCCAGGGGCTGGGGGTAGGGAGGAATGGGGAGTTAGTGTTTAATGGGTACAGAGCTACAGCTTGGGATGGTGAGAAAGGTCTGGAGATGGACAATGGTGATGCTTGCACAACAATGTGAATGTAGTTAATGCCACTGGACTGAACAGCTAAAAATGGTTATAATGGCAAGTTTTGTGTTATGTGTACTGTACCACAGAAAAAACAACCACCACCCCAGGGGGAGGGAGAGGGCTGCATGGAGGATTGCGACTGTACTGGGGTGAGTACCCGGGTACTCATTCTGCTATACTTGTTGAGTTCATCGCCTGTCTTCAGCCACGCCTCGCTCCTCTGAACTGCATATGTATGCTATGTCCCTTATTTCACGGGTTCTAAGACACACATGTTAAAAATTTAATCTCTCTGAAATTGGGATGCAGCTCACAATCAGTAGGATCAGAAAAAAATAGCCTTATACCGGAGTTTGTTTAGCAGGCCGTTATCTTTGTCTGTGGTACGAAAATAATGATGCTTCTGACGATTGATGGTGCCTTAGAGTAGATGAAATACAGGGTATGTGTTAGTAAGTAAAAATATTTCATAATACATTCTAACAGCTCTATTGAGGTATAATTCACATACACGCGATCCACCCACTTAAAGTATACAGCACAATGGTTTTTAGTGTATTCACAGAGTGGTGCAATCACTGCAGTCAATATGAGAACATTTTCATCAGCCCAACAAGAAACCCTGTGCCCATTAGCAATCGCTCCCCACTTCCCTCTGCCCTCTCGGCATCAGGCAAGGGCTAACCTACTTTCTATCTCTGTAGATCTGCCTGCTGTGGACATTTCATATAAACGGAATCATACAATATATGGTCTTCCGTGACTGGCTGCTTTCGCTTAGCATGTTTTCAAGTTTCATCCGTGTTGCGGATGATACTTCATTTTTAAAGTAGTCCATTTACTCCTCAACTGTCTGGAATCTGGCTTCTGAACCTACCACTTTATTGAAATGACTCTTTTATGAGTCACATGTAATTTCCTCATTGTGCAGTCTAGTGGCCATTTCTCAAGCTGCATTTCGACCTCATTCAGCACAAACGTGGGTTGAATGTTAACTAAATGCCAATTCCCATTGGCATCTCTCATCTCCTTCTCCCTGAAATCTCCATCCTAAAATTCCACGCCTCGTCTTCATCCTCCTGTCTCTCTATCCAGGCCTTCTCTGCTTCCTTGGTTCTCCCTTCGCCTCCTCCCTCCTGTGTAGGAATTCTCCGAGACTCGCCTTTGGCATTCGTCCTCTCCTCTTAGTCTTTCAGAGATATCCAGCAGACTGGTGTCTCCATCATCAGGCCCTGAACATAATACAAGATGATCAACTGGTATCTTCAGCTCCAACCTCTGTATTTCCAGTTGTCTGCTAGGCATTTCTCTCTGGGTCTTCCCCGGGCACCTCGCACTCCACACCAGCTGGATCTCTCCTCTGCACAGCGCAGCACTTCCGACTTCTCCGAAGTCACCTCAATTCTGCCTTGCACGCTGTCATTCAACAAAAGTCCTTGAGCATCTGCTAGCTGTCCAAGTGCTGGAGACATGTTAGAAAAGAAAATGAAGTCCCTTCTCTCAGAGTTTCCCTTCTGGGGAGAGAGACAGATGGCAAACCATTAACTCTGCAACATGGCAGGTGGTGATGTGTTCTCTAAAACAACTGAAGCGGGGTAAGGAGATAAGAAGTGACAGTGGGGTGTGCTGCTCCTCTTCCTATACAGCTCACTCATTCTCCTCCCTCCCAGCCCTGTTCCATGCCCCCAGGGGCAGGCCCATAAGGACTCGTTCACTCAAGCTCCCTTGCTCTCTGACTTCCTATTGGCTTAGGCAGAAAGAGGAGATGAGAGAGTGAGGGGCAGTGGTGTGCTGGTAAATGTTTCTCAGCCGGCTCTCCAAGGAAAAACATCCTGATTTGTAGCATCTGCCCATTTCCCTGGTGTAAATCTCTCCACCTTGAAAGATTTCAAACTATCACCTTGATATTGGATATCGATATTGGAGTTGGAAAGAGATGCACGCAATCAGCCCTCATGAGCGAGCATGAGCAGTTCCAACACACCATTGGTGGGAGGGGGGAGAGGTCTGGGAATACCTTCCCCGCTTTTTCCCATCCTTGGTCCTGGCATGGCCTGCACCCTTCCAGGACTGCAGCTCTAACCAGATGCTGATATTCCACTCCCTCCTCTACCTCTTCAGGCCCGGACTGGGAATGGCTTCTCAACGATGCTGGTCCTGGGAGCATCACTGTCCCTTGTCAGTTTCCCTTCCCTGCCCCCAACTCTTCACTATGGCTCTTCCAAATCCCTGTGGAATGTACATTTCCCGTGGGACCTGGACTCATGCAGGAGGGTTGTCCTTTATGGAGGGCAAAGGAAGGCCTTTCTGATACTGTAACATGAAGCAGAGAATGAGGGGGTAAGAAGTGATTCATGTGTTGGTCTTGCTTCCCCCCTCACCCCCAGTTTCCCATTCCAGGGAACCATCTTTCTGGTACTTGATTTCCTGCAGTACCAATCCTAGTTCTTTGGGTGTATCCAAAAAACATTTGTTGAATTGTACAGAATCAGGACCACCTCTGGCTTTTCTTCTGCTCTCTGAAAAGCGTTCCTTGTGCCTATGAATTTCACTAATGCTCTTTCATTCCTCATTTGAATCTTCTGTTGGGCCCATGCCCAGCAAGCCAGCACTAGCAGGAGTTGGTATAAAGTCCTCCCACAAAAATTACAGTCCTTTTATAAAAATCACTGGATTTTGGACCAGAGTGGATAATTTACATATGTTTAGAAGATGAATTCAAAAGCCACTAAATCTAAGCCTGTGAAATAGAAATGAGCGCAATTGTGTTTAAACTCAATGTGAAGGCCAAGATGGTGAAATGGCATCCTGAGGCTGTGTCACCTTATACAGCAAATACTACCAGGATTCATGCTTCCCGGTGGGTCTGGGTCTGAGAAGATAACACTCCTGCCGTGGTTCTGCCTCACAGGCTCTTAACTGTGCTGTGCCAAGGCAGGCTGGCTGCATGAGGCCCATGGTGTCTACCCTCACCCCACCAACCAGGTGGGTCCCTTGCATCCTGTCAACCAGCCCGTCTGCAGAGGTAAAGTCAGCTTGATAGAAACAAGAGATTTTTTTGGAGAAGATTAGGATTAGGGTTGGGATTTGTGATGGTTAATGTTTGGCTGGGCCATGGCGCCCAGATATGTGGTCAAACATTACTCTGGATGTTTTTCTGAAGGTGTTTTTGGATGAGATGGACATTTAAGTCAGTGGGCTTGAGGAAAGCAGACTGCCCTCCATAATGTGGGTGGGCCTCATCCAATCAGGTGACAGTCTGAATAGAGCAAAGACTGACCTCCCCTGAGGAAGAAGGAATTCTGCCAGCAGGTGGCCTTCAGATGTGAGCTGCAACACCAGGTCTTCCTGGGTCTCCAGCCTGCCGCCTACCCTGCAAATGTTGGACTGGCCAGCCTCCACAATCACGTGAGCCAGTTCCTCAAAACACATCACGTCTTTCTTTATATATACACAGCCAACTGGTTCTGTTTCTCTGGAGAACCCAACTAACACAAGGCTGCAGTGGTGATTGGGTTTAGAGTTAGGGTTAAGGTCAGGGTTAGGGTTAGGGTTAGGGTTTGGATTAGGGTTAAGGTTAGGGCAGGGGTTACAGTTAGGGTTGGGATTAGGGTTAAGATGAGAGGAAGGGCAAGGATTAGGGTTAGAATTGGGGTTCATGTTTAGTTTGAAGTTGAGGTGGGGGTTAGGCTTAACATGAAGGGTGCGGTTAGGGTTGGGGTAGAGTCTGGTTAGGATTAGGGTAGGGGTGAAGTTAGGGTTAGAGTTAGGGTTAGGGTTAAGGTTAGGATAGGGACCAAGTGGACTTAAGGTTGAGGTTAGGGTTAGTGTTAAAGTTAGGATTGAAGTTAGGGTGAGTATTAGGGAGGGACTTGGATGGAGTATTAATCTGGTCACGGTTTGAGGCTAGATGGGGGAAAATTGATTTCTAACGGTGTGTTGGCAGCTTCAGAGCCTTCCTTACTCCTCCTCCTTCTTCTCCTCCCAAATCATCTCCTAGACATGCCTTCTCTGGCTCTCAGCCTGGGACTCCAGGATTCTCCTGTAAAATCACAGGGTTTAGTGGCGGAAACTTTCTCCTCCTTGGAAAACCTACCCAACTCCTTGTGGCAAGGTCTGCTACCCTAGCGTCCATTCTCTCCTCCTGCTTAGTAGTAGAATCCTGATTTTATTTTGGGTTTCTAGCAATGCTCTTAGCAAAAAGCTCCACTGCCAGAGTCTCCTACAGCCAGATGTGGCCTTGTGACCACATCCTGGTCCATAAGAAATGAGGGGAAGCGCTGGGTGTGGCTCCTAGGATGTCTTCTTTAAAAGGAGATCATGCCCGTCTCTCCATCCCTTCCTTTCTCCTGCTGCCTTGGACTAGAGCTTAACAAGTGGATGGTGCAGCCTGTCACCCTGGGCTGCCTAATTCAGGACGGCTTTTGCACTCCAAGAGAAATAAACATTTCTGAGCCTCAGTTATTTGGGGTATTATTGTTTCATGCAGTTGAACCAGACCCTGATTAATACAGTCTCCCAGAATGGAGTTACCCTCTTCCCTCGATGCATTCCAAGCACCTGGTGCCTCTGCCATCAGTACATTTAGTCTGTGGTCCTGTGACCCTTGTCCAGGTTTTCTTGCCTGCATTCCTACGTGGCTCTGAGGCACTGGATGGCAAGAACTTAAGTTCCCAGCACATGTATAGTGCCTGGATCAGTACCCTACAAGGGATCCTCAGTGTCCTTATCCTTTTTATTAAACATGGAACCCTGGCTTCCTTGGTCCATGTGTCTGGCTTGAGCATCCTCAGAGCCACCTCTGGATAGGAGGTCTGGAAGCCAGGACCGCCCTCTGCCTGTGCACCAGCTCTGCATGGACTGCCACCATGCCTCTCTGTTTAGGGTGACCAGGCCAGGAGGAACACAATGGCGTGTGCAAATTCTGCCCTGGCAGGGACTCCTTCGAAATGCAGTGACCACAGTTACATTTGAAATTACATTTGAATTGCCACGACCAGCCCCCTGAGAAGCTGCTGGGACAGGAGGCAATGTAGGCAGTCCTCCTGCAGAGCTGGGATTGAAGGGAAACCTAGGGAGGGCTGCCTCAGGCTTGGGCGGCCGGCCCAACACTGCACACCCGAGCAGCACGCCCAACACTGCACGCCCGAGCAGCACGCCCAACA